>NW_022280218.1:121532-170045 GCF_004355925.1 Anarrhichthys ocellatus | reverse complement strand
CACACACACACACACACACACTTACACACACGCACACACCGTCTTGTGACCGCGCTGGTGGTACCGAAACCTGGACGAGACGTCAGCGCGGGCGGGGAAAAAATATCCACCGGCGCGCTGCTGGTCGCTGCCCCGGGGAGCAGGAGCGAGAAGCATCCATGCCGCCAGGTTCCCTCTCACACATCGGCCTGGACCTGCTCTCGTAATCGGGCCTCCTCCTCCTGCGCTGCTGAGATAATGAAAGGATGGCCGAGCGGCGACGCGGGGACCACGGAGGGCTGACGGATGCCGCCGCGGCGGCGACTCACCGGGATGAGCAGCAGCGTCGCAGCGCGATGAGTTCGACGGAGGAAGCGGCAGTGGAGAGTCTCTCCCTGGAGGAGATACTGAGGCTTTATAGCCAGCCCATCAACGAGGAGCAGGCATGGGCGGTGTGTTACCAGTGCTGCAGGACGCTGGCGAAGGGGCACCGGAGCAGGGGGAGCTCCTCCACCGCCGCCGGAGCATCATCAGCGGTGGCTCCGATGAGGATATTGGGACCGGAGGATGTCAGGATACAGAAAGACGGGTCCGTGAGGGTGGAACACCGGGACTGTGAAGGTAAACTATTATGTGAGAATGAGTGCGCCTAAAGCTGCTCTCGATCTAGGCCAGACCATCACTTGCATTTCAAATAATGGGGTGTTGTGATTGTAATACAAGATAGCCTACAAAATCACGTCACTAGTGTATAATCCCTAAAGTAATATAGTGATAACACAGAGCAATAACGGTACTATAAATATAACATCCAGCACGTGGAGGCTTTAGATGTTTTCCCTGATCAGGTGCTATATCAGTCTTTAATCTAGAGCAGGACAACATCAGCCAGAGTCATGGGGCCCAATTACACCTAGAGCAGGACAACATCAGCCAGAGTCATGGGGCCCAATTACACCTGCTCACTGACAAACAAATGTCTCTCACTGATTTTCACTTTTCCTCCTCACTGAGGGCACGTGTGTGTGTGTGTGTGTGCGTGTACATCACAGGCTACATCTCTCATTGAAGGCCTCTCAGACGGTTTGCCACTTCACATCACATCGGCGGGCTCTCTGATTAAAGCATGTCATTATTGCAAGCTGAAATGTGCATGCATGGGGCCGATGTATATTGTGTGAACAGAAAAGGGTGATGGTCCACCCCTGCGCGGGCCTTGTGTTTTGAATGGCCTGATTACAGCTGCTCCTAACTGCCTGTGACACGGGGGGCCTCTGTTTTATGAGGCATTATAAAAAATAAGCAGTTACGGCCCTGCTGTGCTCCGAAAACATCCAGGAAAGTGAGAGGAGACAGTGGAAGCATATAGCAAGCCAAATGATAAATCACTGCAACATCGTGGAAGATATCCCTTTGGGGGCTTTGCACAGTGTCTGTGGGGCTACATGCAGGGAGTTTATACTGACTTTATTGTGCTTTATGGTAATTTGTGTCTCACATGGGACACAGTTACAGCGTTTATGTGGTATTTGTCTAGCATCCCTCACACTACAGGTGCTTTTTTTTTACAAGGTACCAACCAGGATTCAAAACAGATGACACTGCATGCCGTGTGATGGGCGTGTCTGTGTCTGTCTGAACAGAAAACAGTGTCCTGTCAGACGTAGGCCTGGCATGTTCAGTGTATGCTGTAATCACAGCTGCTGATGCAGTGAACACAGAGTGTAGAGCAGACTGACTAAATCCCTCTCTATCCATCTATCTGTATCTGTCCGTAATGGACTACACCTGAGGGATAGGCTCTTTACTCCAGCTGCAATGTCCACACACACACACACACACACACACACACACATACACACACACACACACACACACACACACACACACTACTGAACACTGCTCGGTCAACATTTTGGCCTTTGATTCGATAACTGCGCCGCATTTCTGTGAGGGCGATGCCGTTTGTGGCCTGTTGGTCTATGCTTAGAATGAATGGGCTATTTTTAGGAGTATGGAAGGGACCATTGGAGAGGGGAGTCCAGGCTTTTATTCCTCAGCTGCTGTAATGTCCCATCATGCAAAACGTATTGACTTGTTGTAGTTATGCATGTTTTGGGGCATTTGTATTTGCAATATACATCTTATTTATTTATATATAAGAAATAAAATAAAGGAGTTTAAATGCAGCTTTATTTGAGTATCGACAATATAAACATTGCCAAGCAGCACAACAGTGCCAATGATAAATAAATAAATAATCTATTTTGATTCTCTTCAAAACCACAATTATATTGAGAGGGGATGAAGGCAAAAGGAGCTGCTGCCAAAACGATACAGATGAACATCTTATCGTTTCCTTCACATCATACTCAAAATGTGCAAATTATTAAACACAGTTTTCATGTAGTAAACAGATTCGGCGAAACACGTTATCTTACAAAGACTGTATTTTAAACATGTATCCATTACTTCTATCTGACTATTGAAAGTGATCATTCATTAGCTAACTATATCAAGTCTTCATTTCTTCCTCCCAATCCTTCCATGAACCCCATGACGAGTTATGAAGTACCTCTGGCTGGGAGTCACTGCTCTGCATGTCTTCAGTCTAAGTCATACTGGGAGTGTTTTGCAAGTGTTTTGATCAGTGCTCTGCAACCGCACAAATGGTCTCGCTTTGCAGGGTGATTTGCTGGTCTAATTCAGTGCAGTCTCTCTCTCTCTCTGATGCACAAGCTCGAGTCAGATAAAGTCATTCATGTAAATAATTTGATAAATCTGTGGCAAAAGTTTTCAGGATTTAGGAGTTCTGAAACTCTCGTCTGCAAAAATTGACTTTGAGTTAAATGCCGACAAGGTTAGTGTTTGACCCACTCCTTACCACGTCCGCCAAGGGCCGGGCCATAATTCAATATGATAATTAATCGTCTTTCAATGGAATCATATCGTGATAAAATCGTATATCGAGATATCGTGGTACACAATCACCTGGTCTAAATTGATCATAACGAGCCTGGACTAACTGAAGGTCTTATTTAAATGACTTTTCATTTGTCAAGTATTTAATTCACACAAGAGTATACAAAACCGTGTGGTTATTTCATATAGACCACTTATTTCGTGAATTACCAGAAAACATGCTGTATCGTGATATATATCGCGATATATATATCGCGATATATATATCGTTATGATATCGCGATAGATTTTGTCTCGGCCTATACGTTCGACCAGTATTCTTTTATTCCGCAGGTCATCTGGGGCGCCTGACACTTTGTATTACATCTTAATACATCATGACAGCAGGACACTTTTTTAGAACCTCTGCAAATAGTTCTCTGTCTCGTCTCGACTTTGACGAATATTTTTAACATCCTACTTTTTTACCAATCGTTACAGCACTATCGAGAAAACACATTGGTTTATCTGCTCCCCCTGTTTGGCAGTGCTCATATCACACCGCTCTTCTTCACCTTACATACAGCAGCGTGGCATTCAAACCTGCTGATGCTGAAGTTAAGGGCCCGAGATGATGTCATAGCTGTTGTGATGTTGCGTTACCGCGTGTCACAAGACAAAACAGCCAATTCGTTTCGTGATTCATCTGTCAGCAGGCTGTTTGTTCACAAAGTACAAGCTGGGCAGATGTAGCCTGGGGGAGCATTTAAGTGGGTCTTCTTTTTGAAGGGAGTACATTCATGCAGCGTGGCTCCTTGGGAGGGGTCTTCTCATCATCGGTCACATGCTACGAACCGCTGAAGTAATTAGAAATGAAACAGAGCTTTTATTAAACCTGGTCTAGTTTGCATAGTGAGAGCACAGAGCACTTTAGCAGAAATGGTTTAATGAGGGAGGGAATCTTTAATCACTGATAAGTAAAATTCCTTTAAACCAAGACCATGAGCAGTGATGGTCTGTATTATTCTTTTAGTTATTTAAATGTCCTGAACCAAAACCAACTATGACTTGGTCCTAATAACGATTCTATTGTTGTCAGAAAACTATTAACAGAATGCATCAGTGAGCCACACCACTGGGTGCCGTGTTCCTTCACCGCCATTTACCGTAGCTTGCGCAGCATGCTGGATTCTCGTGATTACACGAGATCACTCGAGAAGAGGTTAGCGTAGCTGCTGCAGTAGCATGTTATATCTGAACTGAAGAGTATTTCTTCATTGAAAGAAGAGCAGAGAATGCCACCGAAAGCTTTTCTTGATGGAAAAGATGTTTTCGCTATTTTCCCGACTGAGAGTTTGATTGACAGATGGTTCGTTCAATCACCTGCCAAGCTATGTTTTTTTTAAAGTGCTTGCCCTTTACCAAACAGTTTCGAATGACGGCCCTCTCAGATAAACAAACAATTTGGCGCGTCAGGTTAACGTTCACCTTCCTGATTTACGGATACACTCCGCGGCACACCAAATGTGTATTATTCCTCAGCTGAAAATAGTAACATTTGCTAAAAACTACAGTGTCCCACTGTTTTAGGAAATAACAAGTCCTTTTTAGAAATACAACAATGTGTTTGTGAACAGCCCTTAAAGATTGACCTTTTCAGTGACACCGTGTGTCACAGTGTAGGAATGAACAGACTTGGGGTTGAGTGTTACAGACAGTGTACTATAGTTGGGCAGCATTGAAGCAGATTGTGGGTTTTGGTCTTTTCATGGGATTTGTGGGCAAAAAGAAAACAGAGAATACGACTATGCCTCATCCTGTAAAGCTGCACTATGACCTTGAGAGTTTAATGTTAGCGTTTGTAGACATACTTTGTTCCTGATTAGTTTAAGTGTAAAAATAATGTGAAATGCTGTGGCTTGAGATTTTCCATCAGTGACAAAAGAAAACCCTATTGATGCTGAAATAAAGAGTTTCTCAGCTGCAGTCCCTATTTGTGCTTTAACAGATGTGTAGAGTGATGAATATATGAAAATGATGGCCGAGTGATTGCAGTGGATCCTGAGACAATGTATATTTCATATGACGATATTCCTACACGGAATCAAAAGTAATGCATGGCCTTTTGACATGAACGGCTAAGATCATCATTACATGCGCTTAACTTCTGTCAGTCATACATTTTTTTTCACTGTAATATAACAGCTATGTTACCGCGCATGTGTGTGTAAGCTGCTTTGTGCCTCGGCTTACATCTGCTGCTTATCACAACACTGCTCTCTTGTTTCCCTGCAGGTAAATACAGCCCTTGCACAACCACAGAGGTGAGTAACTCCACTGTAGTTCTGTTGTTCTTGTATTTCACCATCACATGCTTACAGAGGCTTGAACAATATTATGTGGACATTATTTACTTGTGTATAATATCAAAGTACATGTTGTGGGCAAGGGAGGACATTATAACTTGGGCACATTATATATGGAATAACAAGGAGCTTTTATTTCAGTTTTGCTTACTGTATGTTCTCAATGTTTACTTCATGTTTTTGATGTGCAACTTTATTGCTGCATGGTCAAAATATAAAAAAATATATACATGTTTAAAATTAGTATTTTGGTCACATGACTGGATTAGTTTGAGTGTAACTAGTTGTGAAACCTTGGTTGGAAGACTTTGGTTGATTACCTCACAAGCCTCCCAGAGTGCAGGCTGGGAAAGGAAAGGAACCAGTCAGTCAATTAACGGGATATTGATGGAGGGAGATGTATGGTTGTACAGGGAGAGATAATAACAGGCTTAATCGTAGTAGAAGCATTTTCTCCTCTTTAAATATTTACCTCCCACAGTTGGTTACATTAGCTAGTTACAGTCAAAGAGGGCGGCCAGCCACAACAACAGAGATGGCACATTAGGGCGGGCACTCTGCGGGATTATTTCAAGTGCAACCGGAGTCAGATAGTGCTGTGGTTGAAACTGTCATAAGCCGTGGGTGTGTGCTGTGTTGATCCTCATGCCTGCAAACGCGGCCGCTGTGGGTCCCCTGCTGCTTAATGAACCAATACTTTTAATAGATAAAATCTTCAAATGCATCTTTCTAATTGGGTTCATTACAAGCTTCGGACTCAGCGTTACATAGAAAACTGCTTCAAAACAGCAAAACGAGCACCGGACGGTGTCCAATGCAAGTTGGTGATGGAGATAGTTTCTGGCATGCAGCAGCATCAACGTCGCCTACCATAACGGCTCTGCTAGCATGTCGATGTCGTGAAACAATGAGCAGAAGGTAATGCATTAAAGAAATGGTTCCACATTTTGGGAAATGTGCTTTTTCACTTTTTTGCCGAGAGTTAGATGAAAAGATCGATACCACTCTCATGTCTGTACGTTGCAAGTGTGGAGCTGAAGCCATGAGCCAATTAGCCGTTTAAAGACTGGAAACAGCTAGCTGGGTTAAAAGATACACCCATACTTTAAGCCTTGATATAATATAAATGGGTGATTTAAATAATAATTCACCCACCTACAATTTTAATGAACGGGGAAATTAGCTATATGACCGGGCTCTAAACATGTTAATTCCTGCTCCGAAGTTTGGTATTTTAAAAACGGGCTAATTAACCCATTGTGTCATTTCTCTTACCTCATGTAAGTCATCTTTACTTTTCTGTTTGTGTTGAGATCAAACAAATAAGATACACAGCGTTAATTAGTGCGCTTTTGAAGTATTTTTAACAGTTACCACCTGCTTCCAGTCTTGCTGCTATGCTAAGCTAAGCTAATCACCTCCTGCCTAGATTCATACTTAACTCATCAGAGTGGCAGTAATATTCGCATTTAACTCTTGGCATGTAAGTGAAGAACTATTCTATTTACACAGGGCAAATACTGTGGAAGGGCCTCAGTACAAGATAATGCCTTTTACTTTGTCTTAACACAACGCAATGATACTTTCTTATTAGCATTGCTGTAAATAGCTTATTTTCACTGCTAGTTACACAAATTGTTATGACAAGTAGTCAGCATGGAAGACCATTGTCTGGCATTCCCATCCTCCCTTCACCCAGCGTGTGTCTTCTTCACCCGTCATTTTCTCCACCAGCCCCAGAGCTCCCAGCTGACTGGTAGGAAATGTCACCCAGCAAGGCCTCCTGTTTGATGGCAGTTCTGGGAGCAGTTCCGAACCTAATTAAAGGGCTCTTTCCTCCAACAGCTGCTGTTAATTGTTCTAACAATAGTTTGTGAGAAGAGGTCTTACAGCTTGCCCGCTATTCGCGTTTTAGGAATATGTTGCTGGATGTTGTAGAATAGATGGAATAATTTTAGCCCACAGGGTATGTGTTTTGGCGTCACTTGAGAGTGTTTGATGAATTCAAAGCTAGGTTTTGGTCTGACAGTATTTGGTGTCTGTGATGTTGCACGCTGTCTGACAATCTCTTCCCAGTTCGTTAGAGACAGAGTGCAGCAGTTTTCAGGGGGCTCTGGAGATGGATTGCTGTGTTATAGGACTGCGATAACAGATGGAGAGCGACTAACTCAAGCACACTCACACACACACACACACACACACACACACACACGTTGTAGCAGCAGAGAATGTGAAATTGTATAGTCAAATCTCTGTTAAGCAGCTTTGCACGAGAAATGAGTTCTCACAATGCATTGCGCTACAGACTGGCTGACAAAACCACCGGCGAGTTGATCCTGCAGCAGAGGCGTTCTGCTCTAGCATGCAGTGTGGAATTAGCCCAAAGCTGGATGAGCAGGAGCACATGTGTAGCCGTGGCCGACATACATTATCCGCACACGGCTGCAAAACAGCGTGAACTCCAGCAAATGATGCGGCTGCGGATGTCAGATGATGGTGTTGTCTTCAGAGCCAGTGAAACGAGCTCCTGACAGGGCTCTGTGTTCAGTACTTAACTATTGCTAAGTCCACTGGAAATGGATGATATTTTTTCGCAAATTTTCACTCAAATATGACACATCTGCTCTTTAGCTACACATTTCCACCTTTTTACATGTCGGGGTCCCATGATGCATTATAACCCATGAATTTGTGGATTATGCTTCATCACGTCCCCCCGCTGTCAAAGTTTAACCGTGCGTGCTCCTTGCCCTCATAATATCTGAGCTTTGAAGTCTAGGAAAGAGATTAGAGTTTAACGTTGAATTCGGTGTTTAACGTAAACAGAAAATTTTGGTCAGGAGTTATGAAAGTGTTTGGCAGGAATAGTATTTGCTTTTATGTGAAAAAAGAGAAGAATAACCCCCCAAAAAAAAACAAAGGGGGAGGAAATGCATGTGGTTTTGTTCAAGTGTTCTCTCTGTTCTGTGTGTGAAGTCATGCGGGTTCCTCATACCGGACAAACCAGAGGAACCGCTCTCAGTCATATGACCATCAGAGGTCACGGCATCAGGTGTGAGAGTCTGAGAGGAAGTAACCCACACTTTACACAAATGTCATCCATTATTAAGTGGACAGATTGATTTTTAGATGAGGAGTTGTGTATTGTCCATTCTTTTGTGTGTAAAAGCCCATATTTCCCCAGGCAAACTTCGCAAATACAATAGTCTTTTTTGCTGTGGTGGGAGTTACAGTGGTGCAGTGGTTAGCACATTCGCCTCACAGGAAGGGGGTTCTGGGTTCGAACTGTGATCGACTGGCGTTCTGCCCGGGGTGGACCCCGCCTCTCGTCCGATGCCAGCTGGGATCTGCTCCAGCTCCCCACAACCCTGAGAAGGACAAGCTGTTACAGATAATTGATGGATGGATGGCTTCTGCTGGAGTGCTCTTCAATAAGCACAAATGTTTTTAGATGAATTAATTGAAACAAAAACCCATGTTTGTGCCATCCGGTCTTTGCCATGATACATACTTACAACATGCTCAAATATCACCAATCCTTATTTGGTGATCCGCTAGTGCCACCAGTAGGACAATGTTTCACTTATCCATTGAAATATCTCAACATCTACAATGTGTATCGGCACAAAATTTGGTACAGACATTAAACTTAAACTGCGTTACAGTTATATGCATACAGGTACATACATGGAAGTTGACCTTTGCATTTGACCTATCCTAAGCATTAGGATAAGCTTTAGCAACTTGGGGTTCAGTGTCTCGCTCAAAGACACTTCAACGTGTAGACAGTAGGAGCCGGGGATTGAATGGCCAACCTTCTGGTTAAAAGACGACCCTCTAAACCCACTGAACCACTGCCGGTCAAAGTTATTCATGGTCCCCAGATGATGAATCCTACTGACTTTGGTGTTCCTCCGAGTTTCCATCTAGTGCCCCCATGAGGAAATCTTTCAGTTCAGATTGAAACATCTCAAAATCTATCAGATGAATTGCCATGAAATGCAGGTCTTTTTCCTTATTTGTCCCATTAGAATCTGTCCAGTTGATCTCCATTTAAACATTCCCTTTAAGATTAAGTCACAGTATGTCCTAGTTTATGGAGCTATAGTTAATGTGAGTTGTGCATAACTTCACTTTATGATGTCTAATTATTGTTTGTTGTAAAAACTTAAAAGGACAGTAATCAATGGAGAGGTAATTCATTCATGCAGTTTATTTAGTCAATTTTGTTTCAGTAAAATTCTACTCAGCTCACCTACTGTTTACTTTCATTGCCATGACCTAATTCCCATGAACCCATTTAGTAAATATAAATGTTTTAAATCCTCACATTGTTTCTACAATCCTTTAATTCTGACCAGTGCATGCTGATTCTGGTAATCTTCTGCTGGTTGGCTAACAGCAACTGATGGAAGGCTTTTGCAAACGAGAGAGTAGACCTCATAGATTTCAGTTAGCGTATAATTAGCATAATTGGCACCGGTGTTTATCACACAAAGCTACATAACTAAAACTAATGAGATTCACAGTCTAACAGCTGGTGTCTTTGTCTGAGTCCACTAAAAATGTGTAGGCGACCATGACATCTCACTGCCAGACGCATAGAGAACCAGCTCCCTGATGTTTCTTTGAAACCATGAGCTTATTATTTATAAGTCAAGTGTCAGAAAATGTATCAACAATTTTTATAATAGATTCATCCTTTACGTCTTTTAGCAAGAAAGAATTCTTCTTAAAAATTGCTTCTTAAAAAATGTGAGGATTTGACGCAATTTCCTGTTTGATATCACTTTTCATGTTTAGGTTTTCAAATGTCGGTTGGACCAAAAGAAATAAAAATCTAGGGAACATCAACACTTTGGGAAATACCCTTACTTGCTCTTTTGCCGAGGAGTTAGATGAGGAGATGGACGCCACTCAAAATGAAGCTGGAGTCAGTGCTGTCATCACCATGAGGTTGCCATGCAACCAGCAGACACTCCCAGCCAGGAAATAGTCTGGCACACGACACCATGTAAATCCACAAATTATTGTTTTTACACATTGGGTTTTATGGATTATACAAACAGGATGGTGAGCTTCAAAGGCGTTGGAAGGCAGATTTTGTTAACTCTGGACAGAGCCAAGCTAGCTGTTTTGTGCTAAGCTAAGCTATGTCATCGAATGGATGAACCGACAAGGAAACTGAATAGTTGAAGCCCTGCTATACACTGGCCCCATTGGTAAACATATATGAACCTTGTGCAGTTTGCTTTCATTATACATAAGATGGTTTAAATGGTTTTGAATACCTTTAATTGAACTTAAAGGCTGCCTGTAGTCTTAGCATTGATGTACTGTTATACTGAACTTCCGTATAAACAGTGAATACATGGCAGCCGACACCTGGCCATATTAACCCAGAGGGTCCTATTACATCATTTGTACAGAACTAGAACAAACATGTTTCATTCACACGTGTCTACATAAGGCTCTGTTGTCATATATCGTGATGGTGTTCAGTCCTCATATCTGAGGTCATGTACTACAGTTGCTTTTGAGAGCTGTAGTGAAATTTAGCCTTGAATGGATCAGACACCTGAACATAACACTCAGGTGTCCCATTTTGAATGACTTTAATTCGTTATGCTAACCTGCATTGTCCCTCAGGGATAATAGACGATGTAGGTGGATGGTAGATGGATATTGACTGTAGTTTGAAGAGAGGGTTCCTGAATGGGATGTAGTACTGTCTTTTGTGAGGAAGAATTTGAAGCCAGCAGGCGGATAACTAAGGAAAATAACAACTACACATGTGAGAGAACCATCATGGCCGATGCTTTGGGGAATATAAAAAGCTTTCCCCATGCGTCACAATAGTTTTAACTTTGGCCCAGCTTGCCTCCTCTCCGTGACAGGAATGCTGAAATTAAAGCCAGGCTGTTTGATGTTGTTCTTGCTTGCGACGATGGCCACTGCTGCACTTTGCAGCACCGGCAAATCTCTTTTGGTTGACACCTTCATCCTCTCCCCACTTTTTCTCTTTTCCTTCTTCTTTTTTTTTTTTTTTTCTTCTCTCCACCACTTCCTCCCCCTTCATTCCGCTTGGTCGCCTGGAATCCTGGGAAGCAGTCAGGGAGACTTCTAAGTGGAATGGAGACACTGTTTGCTTTAGGCTGCCTTCACAGTCACAAGGACAGTTCTTTCTTCCTGCAATCAGTCATAGTTTGCAGTTAATTATTTGTGAGGGAATGTGTTAGAAAATGACGCCAGCAGGCTTTGAGTGACAGCATAGGCAGGATACCGTCGAACACTAACTGGAGCTGAAAAATAAAGTATGCACAGTCGCGACAATACAACTTTGTTTATGATAATTTTTTTCTTATTAGTTTGTATCTTTAAAAAAATGGAACATGGGTGAATAGCACATCTCCTTTTGGTCAGCAACAGTAAATAGAGACAGAGCGAACTCTGAAAACCATGCCCACCAGAGGGGGACATAATTGGCGCCACAATATGCAACCAAGGACTGAAATGCTAATGAAATGCCTGTAGCTAGCTAAAAAACATGAGATTTCAGCATGTCAAAGGATTATTTTAGCACCCTATGTCTAACAGGGGTGCAGTTGATAACTAAAGTGATAATGGGATGGGACGAGTTAGCTGTTAGCGAGCTAATGTTAGCTATAGCCTTTGTGTTAGCAAGCTAATGTGGTTAGATAAGGCACTTTTAAACATAATACTGCATAGCTTTCTGATTTATCCACATTCTACTATAACAAAATCTGCAAAATGTTAAGCTAAACTTACAGAAATACTGACATTTGCTTGGTGCACACGTGATGTTAGGCATATGGTCAGGATGCCACAGTTTTCACATTTTTACAGCTGATGTCACACTTTCGTGTTCTTAACGGCTAATTGTTTTGCTTCGGCAGCTTATAAAAACATATTTCTTCACGCTGCCCTGTTTAGTGCATTCCACCACACAGCAGCTTTTAGGCATGTTTCTGTTGTTTGCCAGCAGGCGAAAGTGACCTTCACACAATCCAAAGTCAATGGAGAGCCATGCATTGTTTTACTCACCAGTGCTAATTGCACTGTGTCGCTATGGTGAAGCCAGTGATGCGTTCTCCACCAATATATAATGTACACATCTAAAGTTTGTTCTCCACTTGTGAACACAAAGCAATATGTGCAGAGTAGACATATTGCAGACATACAGTAGCTAGTCGATATCTTTAAAGGATGACAAGTCCTGCAGTCTCCCTCTTAATCTCTTTAAAGTTTAATTTGTGGCTGCTTCTTCTGCTAGATAAAAAAAAAAGGTCATTAAAAAAAATGAAGGTGAAAAGAAATTGTCAATCCCATCTGCTGCAGCCTTTCATTTCTTTTTAATCCCTTTAAGTCATTCTCCTTTTTGCAGATCTTTTTTCGATAAGCTGCAGATAAGAAGCGGGAGCCTGAATATCCACATAGTTAACTCATGAAACCATTAGCTGCTTGGCTGGGCAGATCATTCCATACCTGTCACATTTTGTCAGCTGTCTGCTGAAGAGGATTTCTTAATTTACAGCCTGAGTTTGCAGCAAGTCCCTGGAAGAGTGTGCTTGCATGTGCATGTGTGTGCCTACATGGTGACAAATATCAGCGAGTGAGGATCCAGGTGGAGTTTAGACAAAGAGGTGGCCTCACCCCTGAGGAAACCCAGCTCTTATGCACTGATGGGGGAGAGGACAGATCTCTTATATGACTCCTCCTCCCTCCGTGATTGTCTATTGATCTTCATGTCTTCACAGACACACACACACACTCTCTTTATGATTCTGTGATTTACCATTCTCCGCCCTCCTCGACCTCTCTGATCCATTCAACAACTCGCATCATCTTATTCACTTCTTCTTCTTCCTGTCTCTTGATGCATTTCTGTCGCCGATCCTTGTCTTTCTCCCTCCTCCCTGCATCCCCGTTCCCCTTTCTCTCAGTTTCTTTTCTCTCAGAGCTTTATATCTCAGTACTTTCTCAGTGCTCAGGGCTGCAGAATAATCCCAAGTGGATTTCCCACTCTTGTCTTTTGTCTTGGCTTTGGCTTTGCTGCTTTTATCCACCTTGACTCTCTAATTCCACGGCAGATTGAAGGCTATCACTGAGCATAGCATCTTACCAACAAGCACCAACTACTAGAATAGATATAATATCATGTATTTTAAGATTTGGGGGGATATTTTCTACAAATCATATATATTCGACCTTATTTGTATTTCATCCCCCGACAGAAAAAGCATTGCTTCCACCATCGAGGGTTTGCTCCCTTTTTGTCAAAGCTATATTATTTTTGCGTTTTAATACAGTTCAAAGATCAGCCTGTGTTACAGTAAAAAAAAAAAAAGACTTAAGACTTTGTTCAAGAAAGTAATGTGAGACACCACCCACATTTTCCTAGAATCCATGATTGCTTTAGGCCTGTCTCCTGGTTTGACCGGTCACAAAGATGTGAAAAAATTAAATGCTGTTGCTCAACTGACTCCTTGGTCCTGGAAGTGAAAACAATAGCATGGTTTCATAAAGCTTGGCTCAGTCTGCATTCACGTATTGCGTTTAGATATATATTATATTCCTGAGTTGAGTTACGGCAAAATGACTGTCAAATAAAAAATTGAAAAGTTGCTACTTTCACCAAGGGTTGGTTGGAAATGTACGCACTAACAATACTCTTCATACTATAAGTAAGACATGAAATTGAGCATTTAGGTCGTCCAACTGCATAGAATGTTTATTTTGTGTACCCGAGAAATACCTAAATGTATTCTAGATTGGTAAGAACTTTATAGTATGAGACTTGAGTTTACTGGACATATTCTGCCCCAAAATGCAAATAAATTACTGTTATATGAAATGATTACGAATGATGGCGGTGAGGAGAGGAAAAGCGCGGGAGCATACATTACATCACATACATTACATTTTGTTACTGAATGAATTCAAGAGGCTGTTTACCATTTGGTAAAGTATCACTCAAGTCCTGACGTCCTCAAAGTCGAGGAGGAAAACCCAGTGGCTTCTTTCATCCTTTACAAGACGGACTGTATCCACATGAGTACATGTGTGATGATAGTGTTTTCCTTCATGCGTCAGTTAATCACAAGATCTACTATCGGTAATCTGCTCCCAGCGCCGGCCCCTCGAAAGGCCAGCGAGCGTCGGTGTGTTTGCGTGCATCTATGAATGGTCTCTCGTTTAAAAGGTTGAGTCATGAGGTCACCGCATTACAGCTGTTCAGCTCAGGCTCGGCACACAAAAGAGGATCATATTGCATAACAAAGACGGAAATCCATATTTGTTTTTATGATGTGGCAGATAAACAATGGAAAAATGCACAAAAACAAAATAAATGATGCATCCGTCACAAATACATGTGTTTTGCTTAGTGTTCGTACATCCAGTTTAATCATCAGACACCAGTTATTTGGCTGGATTTTACATAAAATATGTACAACCTATGTGCACTGTAAGTTACTACGATAGTTGCCAGTATCACAAAGTTCATAGATAAAAGAACATGCAAGCATGCAGATTGTTATCAACGTTTACAGATCAAGGTGACAGCTACAGAAATGAGCATGTATGTGAAGCTGCTTCTTGGTTGTCTCCCGTGCTCCTGCAGGTGATTGAGTCTCTGGGCATCATGATCTACAAGGCTCTGGATTACGGGCTGAAGGAGAACGAGGAGAGGGAGCTCAGCCCTCCTCTGGAGCAGCTCATCGACCTCATGACTAACATGGCCGAGGCGGAGAGGGACGCCTGCCCCGACGAAGGCTACGAGGCAACAGAGGAAGAGGACGAGGCGGAAGATGACCCTGACAACATCTTCAGCGTCCATGGCTACAGAGATATCTTCGAGGTACGTACAGTAGCTGAGTAAGTGGCTGTTCATGCTCAGGCTAACCAGTCCGTCATGTTGACTGATTGCAAACATGTGACATCTGAAACACGTCACTTCCTGTTTTAAGGTGGATCTAACCTGGAAAAAGGATGTCGCCAACAGCTAATAAGACACCAAATTTACAGCAGCACTCAGAATTAATTTTATGTCAACAATATATCGAACGACTATGCGTAGTGTATTTTAGCTTCTTTCATCTCATTCTTTCGGTTTTACAGTCTGCAACGTTGCTGTTTTGGTTCATCCGCCAGTTTACCGGCGGTGGCATGCAGCTGTATTAGCGAAAAAAGCTGTGCTACATGCCCAGCTCCAAACTGAGTTTAGCTGAAAGAAGCTAAAGAACCATATTTCTTCCCTCAGGAGGTGGTGGAAACCAGAACAAAACAAAAAGGAGAGTGACTATTGACTCCAAATGAATGCTAATGTTGCTCCATGTCTGTTGAATGTGGAAATAGGCAATATCTTTGCACTTTAGCCGTATCACCGTTATAAGATAGTACTGTATGTCAAATGTGTGTTGTATTAGCTAGTTGTGAGGTTCTGCCCCCATGATGATTAATGCAGTTCAAATGTTAAGTGTTTAAATACTGGGCGAGGATTGTGGAGTACTGGATAGAAGCAAAACATTTAGGAGCGTTTCAATCCTCATCTAACAGAGGACTACTACAACAGCTGTGAGGAGTCTGAATTCATGGATTCCAGCAATGTAAGAAGTTCACCATGCCAATCATTGGTTATAATAGGTTGAAGAACCAGTTGAACAATTTGAATGAAATGTTTCATAAGTGAAAGTACAAAAGTATCAGTATCAGCAAAATATGCTTTAAGTATGAAAGGTAGAAAAACAGATTATGCCGAATGGCTCCAGTCGTTGTGTATTATTATAATTTGTATTATTGGATTATTATTAGTGACATGTTAACTTGTAAGCATTTAATTCTTTTTAGATGTCACGGTGGAGTTGATTATAAATATTTATATACTGTTGAGTAGCTGTTATATAATAATGCCTCATATATTGTAATCTCATCATACTTTTTTGACAAAAAGGTTAATTTGAAAAGTAACCAGTAAATATAGCCGCTAAATAAACCCATTCCAGTGAGAAATATCATAATTCGCTTTGCAATCTGGTGGCGAAGTATAACGTAACTTAAAATGGAAACACAGTTCTTGACTGAACAAGATCCTCTGCTGGATTCCAGGAACAGATGATATCAGCGAGGGGGAAAAGATGTGTGTGAGAAAATGGACTCTGGACCACATTGCAGTCTGGCTGCCAGCCTCATCCTTGCTAATAGGGGAGCTGTGTCTCTCTGTTGTCCAATGGAGCCCAGAGTCACTGTGTCAGGCCTCACATGGCTTCACACTGTTTACATAATGACCACATATCCAGTCTCACACACACACACACACACACACACACACTGCTCTCCAAGGTATCTGAGCAGTGTGCCAGCCTGGCTGGCCCGCTGGCTACCGAGCTGTCTGTTCCAATTGTGGTCTCAGTATTTTTCACCCTTGGACCGTTCAGTCTATGTGCTCCCTCGGTTTACCTTTTGTCCTACTGTACTAACCCTAACTGACATCGAATACACTATGAACTGTATTGAACTGAAAATAGCAACAGTTTGTCCATCGACACTGGCTGCAGCATTTTTTGTCTCTTCACACATTCGCGACAGGATGTGGGGCGGAGAACGCTTATGGAGGGACCATTGTCTGCTATTTCCTGCGTTTTGTGACATTTTCTGCAGTGCAGTCTGGACAAATGGACGCCAAGCGCATGCCAAGCATTGGCCCAGGGAACCTTCTGTTCTCTATGAGAGAGACAAGGGTGTATTCTCTCATCACTGTTGGTCTGTCTGTGTGTATGTGCAGCAGCATGGCTGACCTCAGGCATAGTTGTTTTGTCAATCGTGTTCAGCAGTCAGTTGTTTACGAATGTCTGCTTTTTGGGTATTTAGTCTTTATTCAGTGTGCCTGAGATCCTTAAGCAAACAGTTTGACATTGGTGGAAAAAGTATTTGAATCCTTAACTAAAAGTAAATGTTTCCTCATTTTAGACACACAAAGAATGGAACTTCGCACGCTATTCTGAAAACTTGACGATTATGTATCAAGACTAACAATAACAAGACTCCAGACTGCTAAACCTCAAGCACAAATCCATTGTTTTTACTCAATCGAAATTCCAAGTATAAGTATTATCAGTAAACAGTCATATGGTGTCAGTGTTCTACTATCAGAAAAACAGCCCTGTTTTCAGCTTTGTAACAGTTTTCTGTCTAATCCAAGTATTGTTTTCATATATTTTGTTTAGCTTAAGAAGTAGGAGAATGTTCAGCTTTGGTCCAAGTTCCAACATTCAAAATCAAATCAACAAGTTTGGAGACAGATAGTTTTCTTTTGACAGTGTGATATGCAAAACTGTAATGTGAAAAGTAACTGCTAACACTGTCAGACAAATGTAGTGGGGTAAAAAGAACAATATTTGCCTGTGAGATGTGTTGGAGTGAAAGTATAATTATATAAAGCCGGTGTAGACTGAAAACTGTGTTTCTAAATTAAAGTTGCTGAGATTCAGAGAAATGCCATGTAGTGTAGAGCTGAAACAATTAGTCAATCAATTAGTCAATCAAAAATGAATCATCAACACTTTTGATAAGGGTCTTGCGTATTATTTCTTAAAGAAAAAACGCTCAAATTCTCATGTTCCAGCTTCTGAAATGTGAATATTTGCTGGTGTGCTTTTACAATTGCATTATTAGCTAACAAGCCAGCATGAAAACTGTGAACAACTTTTCTAAACGTTTGATGACAGAGGGTGTTAAGAAAGCATAGAGCTCCTCAAACATGGCTGCCAGCGGGCGCTTTACAAAACCTGAAATCCCTTCACTAAGTATGTGATGGTAACATCATAATAACATGGATGTTGTTAGCCATTGGGTTAATAAAATACGTTGCACTTTGTGAATCATTTAGGTGTCATGTCAGCCGTTAGAGCAGCTGTGTGAAGTGTGTACTGAACATCTCTCTTCCTCTGTGCTTCACTGTCTCTCTTGTAGCTGTGCACAGCTCATCTGCCCGGTCTGTCAGACACCCACAGTCACTACCAGGCAGTGTGTCGCGCTCTGTACACAGAAACCAGGGAACTCGGTACTTTCCTGGAGAAGATCAAGAGCGCCAAAGAGGTGGGTCGTCATCATCATCATCATCATCATCATCATCATCATCATCATCATTATGACTGTGGGCTTGAACAGCTCTAATTGGAGTTTAAAGGTATAATATGCAACATTCTGTCAGTTGGTGTTTGTAAAGGTTCAGCATTTGAGTAAAGTTGACCAATGCAGAAGTGCCTTAAACTTGAATTCTCTCTAATGGCCATCAGGGGGCGACTCCTCTGGTTGTATAGAAGTCTATGAGAAAATGACTCTACTTCTCTCTTGATTTATTACCTCAGTAAACATTGTAAACATGAGTTTATGGTCTCAAGTCTTCTTCAATACAGCATGATGTTCATTGAGTAAATTATGGTCCATTTAGAGTCAAATAATAGACCATAAAGTAGAGTATGCTTTAGGGATTGACAGATTTGTCCGGTCTGAGAGTTGTCCGTGTTTTTCGTCTTAGAACTTTAACCCTTTCACAGTGTGTTTTTAATTAATGGAAGTTAATTGTAACATGTTAGTTGCCAAAAAAAATTCTTATTCAGTGTTCTGTTGTACTTAGCTCCACCCTCTCGTGTCACTTCTGGTTGCAAAAAAATAAGATGGTGACGGCCAAAAACCAAGATGGCAACGCCCAAAATGCTGAACTCGAGGCTTTAAAACAGTCCACAGTCACGTCACGGTGACCAGGTCCACTTCTTGTATGCAGTCTATGGCCGAGACAGCCAGCGAGCTTCATCCGTGACAAAGAGGCGCTATTTAAAAATTCCTGCATGTTAAGCCATCAAAATTATGTTTCAGCTAAATTTTCTGCACATGGCCTTCTCCCTTCTAATGAAAGGTTACAGGATGATCGCTGACCTTTACATGAAGGTCATAGCAGGGCGTGTCTTTAAAAGATTTAGCATGGTGACCTTACATGCACCCCACTAATCAACATGACTCTCTCTGCGTGGGTAAAACTGACTGGTTGTAAGATGTCAGTTTTTCTCAATGCTTTTGAGTGTCAAAGGTTAAAACGAGGTAACCAGCAGAGCATAACAATCATGTCTTAGTAAGCAATATTGCCCGTTTCAGTAATAAGCCATCATTCCAGAGAGGATTGCAGCATGTAACAGGCATGGACATAACAGAGACACACACGAGGACATGAGGACAGCTGCTCCGCCTGTGTGACGGAGCAGGGGCGGTCAGCTGATACAGCAAGGCATCCGGGGTAATGACCATGGATAAAGAAATGAACAGACACATCAGTGTGCAGCCTATATTCCTCAAGCTGTGACATAACACTCAGTAACTCTGACTCGCAGCTTTCACAAACAGCTCATCCTCATCACTTTTACGCATTACTCACATTGCTTGTAGCATATCGGAACAAGTGGCCAAAAGTGTTTAAGATTGTTTACACCAAAAAAAAGAAACTACAGTGTATTCCGAAAAATCCAGTTTGTACATAAAACATCACGCAAAGAAAAAAAAGGTAAACATCACTTAAGAGCATCTTGAAAATCCTTTAATTACCCATAATTCATACTTACAGTATATTCATGAGGATAAAACCTGGGTCCTTTTAGATCATGTCCCAAATCCCCCCTAATTTTCAACATCAAAACAAACCTTTAATGAAGCTATTAAGGTCCTTAAAGTTACTTATTGTAACAATTCCACCCTTATTTTACTGTAATATCAAAAGTTTAGGGATGTTTTATGGTACGATATTAAAATCTTCTATTAAATTATCTCAATGCACTTCCCAGCACCTGTGTCATTGAAAAATTGGTCCGAAAAGAGTGACGTTGATGTCATTTTTTTTTTGGTTGGCGGTGGGAAACTTTCTTTGAAGAGCAGTGAAGTTTTTTTTGTATTTGTTCTTACCCTAAACTGATGTTTTAGTTCAGCAATCCTTTGTAAAACCGTTACATAAATAGTTACATCATACCACTTTGCCACTGCGGAGAACAGCAGCTCTGTCTTTGTTTCAGGGTTGCATTAAAGCATATACTGGTGGTGCTCCATCAGAATATTTAGGCATAAACTGAGGGTGCACGGTTAAACAAGTACAAATTAAACACTGCACATTATGCTGACATGTGGTGAGGAAGGATGTTGCAATTATTTTCTGACATAATAACGCTGGGGGGAGCTTTGGTTTTTTTACAAAGTGGAACATAAGGGTTCCTCGTCCTCATCATCCTGATGTACAGCAGCTTACAATAATGATCACATTTATTTTAGGATGTAGTATGTTTTAGAGAAACTTTGGGAAATTCAAGCATTTTATGAAATATTAAATATCAGTTAACTTGTGCTGTCCATTTCTAATCTAACAGGGCCTCCTCCATGTCAACAGCTATGAACAGAAAAAATCAACCTTGACTTTAATTGCCCATTTAATATTTCATATATGTATTTTTTATGGTGGTGTGTATCCCAGAGTTTTTCTTCCCATCCACTCACTGTTCACTGGTTTGATGGGTCACCCTGCTTTTAAAAGAGTCATTGAGAGTTTCGCGGTTACACAATGGCATGTATGTGGTTTGAGAGTATGTTACAACCTGGCTAAAGTAGTAAAAACAAAAAATATTTGTACATTTTAGTATTTTTTTGGCATGAAAGTGGTCAAACTTGACAAAAGTCAGTATGAGGACAAAATACCAGCCGTCAGCAGCTTTGATACAACCCGGCCAAGTGTATACGTCACTACTGTTGTAATGTCCAAACAGTCCGTCACAGCTGCAGTGTGTGGATGACAGGCCGTGCTCTCACTCACACACACACACACACACACACACTGCAGGCTGACAGGTTGAAGTGGGTCACCGTGAACAATGAGAATGACATGTTGGTTATTCATGTCCGACATAGATGACAATATCTGGAGACATGCTGACTCTCATTCTGCCAAAATCAACGAGTTCAGCTTCTCACAGCTCACATTCAGAGAGGCACGATTCATATAATCATGTGCGAGACTCCTATTGTAGTGATACGAGGGTCTGTAATGTAACATGTTTCCAACTTGTTTGCATACTGCAAAGGATTAATGCACAGTGTATTATTGGCATGCTGTCTGTTATGGGTCATGTGTCCATGTTCAAAATGGTGGTGGTTTCAAATTGTTCTCCCTTAGTTTCTGTCTGGTTTGCACAGTGAGAATACATTATAATCACTGCTTCCTACGTGAATGAAAATGCTTGAAAAGCGGCTTGGGAAAAATGAACGTGAGTTCATAATATAATCCTCCAATCACAAAGTCATGTCTTGTTGGTGCAGGACTCATTTTGGGCTTTGTTTTTCCTCGGGAGCACAGCTGTGGGTTGGAACATTTCATTGAGGAGGTGTGTGTGTGTGTGTGTGTTGCACCTCAGGGTTCCTTCCTGTAATACACTACTGCTGCTGCCCTTTTAGTGTGCGCATACTGCGTAATGCATCGGCATGAATAGTGGGGATTTGGCTGGTTACATAACTCTCTGTTAGGAGAGAGGACTTATTGCAGGGTGGAGAAAGAAGCCTGAAAAAAAAATAGGAAATTGGAGACTGCATTCTTTTGAAGCCTTTAAAATAAGGAAGTAATGTTTTTGACACTGGTGATCCCATGACGTAAACTCTAGCCTCACAAAAACATTGACTTTCATAGTTTTGAGGGAAATTCCTCAACAACTATGGGATGGTACAAACATTGGTTGTAATCTCCCTGCTGATTCTCTGACTTTTCCTCCGGCGTCATTATTAGGTCAAATACCTGCAAAACGAATGCCATTCCCATCATCCCCAGCTTTACTTTACGTTTAGTAAGCAAATATTAGCAAATATTGGCATGCTAACATGCTCAGCTAAAACAGTTACCCCGGTAAATGCTATACGTGTTAAACATGGGCATGTTATTATTGTCATTGCGAGCATGTTAGTATACTAATGTTGGCATTTAACTCAAAGCACCACTGTACCTACAGCCTCATGGAGCTCCTTCATTGGCTGACTCTTCTTTTGAAACAAACGTGTGTCTATGTCCCGTTGTGTCTAGATGGTTACCCACAAGTTGGGGCAAACGCAAGAAAACTCTGGCGAGGCTCGCTGCCCAACGCTCTAACCTCAACCCTTCAAAGCCTATGCCTAGCCTCAACTATCTTGTGAGAGTGTCACATCTTGTGGGTTACCTTCTAGACACGACCATTACCCGGTTTATATGGTTTTGTCATATGTACAATATTAAAGAATAAGTTTAAAAAGCAATAAACACAAGGAGGAAATTATGAAATGTCAGACAAGAATTAGCTTAATTGTCTCTAGATACTAAAATCAAATAGAATGTGTGACCTTACTTCAGTGTCATTGTCAACAAATATGGAAACACTTCCCAGTCTGCACGGTGGAGCTGTGCCGACCCACAGTGGATCCATGGTTATCTGTCCACCACTACCAGCCATGGCTGCCAAAGAGTTGTTTTGTCTCTCCACAGAGAGAGAATTAATGAAAGGCAGCCGAATTACTGGTGATTCACAGAAACTACTCCGGCTCCTATTTTTGCTCGTAGATAAGTGTCTTTTGTCAGCTGTCGAGACCTGAAAATGAAGAACAACTTGAGCAGAATTCACTGACTAGAAAAAATGAGGTTGTAGATGCAGTTGGTAATCGCCCTAATTATTCATGTGGACGTTTTGTCCGGGGGTTGCTGTGCACATTTGAATTAAAACGCCGTCCCCATCGACTGCAGAGAGCACTGCTTGGTCAAACCTTTTGAAATGGAAATATGTGCCATTGATGTGATTTCATGACGCGCCACTCATACAAATGAGATAATGGTGTTTAAAAGCAAGGGAACTAATCTCTCTTTATGCCCTTCACTGGCTAGATTAGCAGTGTTTTAATTGGGTGGGCTGTTATATGCCATTATGCCCTTCAGCATTACCTTGTGGCACTAAGGAACTGTGCACACTGTGGGCATGCAGAGTCATGAGGCACCTAAATGCATTATGTTGTGAGTGATATACTGCTACCTCGAGTCTACAGTCCAGTCGAATGCAGCTTTGACAATATAATGGTGAACTGTGATTTCCCCGGTGGGTTGAGGTCTTAACTCTGCAGTCAGCTGGGCGCACTCCCGTGATTGTCTTATCAAGCAATCTCACCACAAACATTAACCAGAGGGAACACATTTTTTGCCTGCTTTTAAAATACTCATACACTTTTAGTTACATTTTGTTTCCTTGGCTCTCTCACTCTCTATTACACACACACGACTGTGGCTTAGTGGAGAGCAGGGTCGTCCTTCAATCAAAGGATCCCCGGCTCTGCTGGTTGCATGTCGATGTGTCCTTGGGCAAGACACTTAACCCCAAAATTGCTCCCGTAGCTGTGCCTACAGTGTGTGAGTGTGTGTGTGTGCGTGTGTGTGTGTGTGTGTGTGTGTGTGTGTGTGTGTGTGAATGTTAGTTAGTCCTGATGGTGGGCATGGTAGTCCCTGCCATCAGTGTATGAATGGGTGAATAATGACAAGTAGTGTGAAAGCACTTTGAGTGGTCGGAAAAGCACTATACAAGTCCATTGACCATTACCATTTACACACACACACACACACACACACACACACACACACACACACACACAGACACATTGACTTTGTCCTCTGCTGAACTCGGAAAGCACCAGCAGAGGAATGCAGGTTTAGCTCCCTTGTTTCCCACAGACAGTCAGTCTGACTGTCAGTGTTTTACAACACTCTAATGGCCTCACGTTGTGCAGGTTCACACAGGTGTCAGGATGGAGGAGCTGAGGTTTCAGTTGACTGCAGGATAACAAGGGACTGTGTAAGGTTCCCTTTTTTGTTTCTTTTTAGTTTGCATAAAAAGGGCACTTTTTCAAGAACATGCTAGCAGCTATGTGAGGCTGTAATGCTTATTGTACAAACAAAACTAACATTAGCTGAACAAAGAACCCAAATTGGATTATTGGCCGTTGTGGTTAAGTAATTGTAAAAATCATAGTGGTTGGTAAGACAGTGGCTGTTTTGCTAACATTCTCAAAATGACAATGTCAACATGCTAATATTTAGCGGGTTATGTTTACAGTATGTACATTGTCTTGGCTTAGCGTATTAACATGCTAACATTTGCTGAAATGCAAATAGGCCTTTTTGAAAAAGGCCTATTTGCATTTGGCTTTTTCACAAACAATATTTTGAATTGACATATAAAGAAAAGCACAGGTGTTACTAATAACATTGTTCAAGTGTCCTATTAAGACATGACAGTTTAGCCGGCAGGCACTATACCAGGACCCCGAAACAGAACCAACTGAATCAAATTCAACCATCATTAATTTAATTATTTCGCTACACCTGTGCTTTTGCTTCTGTGACATGTCAAAATGTCTTCAGGGGAAAAGGCCAGTCTGGAAACATAACAGGGTCTACAGCCATGCTATCAGCTCTATGTTGCTAACGCTCATTATATAGGAAAACAAACCGTATGGTGAATATGTTGATTCTTAGCTGTCGTGGGACATTTTATGTAAAAAAGTGGTTGGTAAGGCAGCGGTTGTGATGCTAACATAACAATGACAATGCTAACATGCTAGTGTTTAGCATGTTTACCACTATCTTTACTTGCTAGCATGTAAGCACGCTAGCATTTGCTGATGTGGAAAATTAGCACCAAGCACAAAGTGCAGTCAAAGTGGTCGAGGGACCACTGAGGTTATTACAATTCATCCTTTGGGGAACATGAATGCTTGTGCCAAAAGTCATGGCTATCCATCAAACAGTTATTTCCCTCTGGACTGAGTGACCTATCAACCAACATTACTAGCATCCTATCTAGAGCAAACCACTAGCTAAAAATCCAAATATTAATGTTGTATTTTCTTGTAAATCTCTGCAAAGACTGAATAGCTTTTTTTTTTCTTTTTTTTTTACAATATTATGTCAGCAAACAACTATATCCGTCATGAAGTTATTATAAGAATCTTTTATTTCATAGACTATGAACAGTTTTTCCTACAGTTTATGTGATGATGGGGACTGGTGGTGCATCACACATTAAAAGCTCATGTTAGCTGTCTTTAATTGTTCAATTTAAACTGAATGACACTTAGAGTCTTCAAAATAGAAATTTTCCACAAGTGTAACACTATGACAGGCTAAACTGGTAAAAAACAGCTCTGACTTTGTTGGTCCACATGTACTTCAAACTCTGTCTCTCTCTGTCTTTCCACCAGAACCTGCGTAAGATGGAGGCAGGGTCATCCGAGGACCCCAGCAGAGACCTGAATGAGCTACAGAACGATGACTGGGTAAGCAAACAGACTCAACTGACCTCTGACCTCCGGCCTCAACTGATCATTTGACCAAAGCCAAACTCACTCTCACTCACTAGAGAGGCCTGAGCAAGAATTATTGCTCCTGATTCAAAGGGTCGTGGTATTTTTTACTTCCCCTTATCCATGCTGCCCTTTGCCTCCGTCAGGCTCGATTCTGGGTTCAGGTGATGAGGAGCCTGCGTGAAGGAGTGAAGCTGAAGAAGGTGCAGGACCGTCAGTACAACCCTCTGCCCATCGAGTACCAGCTCACCCCCTACGAGATGCTCATGGACGACATCAAGTCCCAACGCTACAAACTGCGCAAAGTCATGGTCAGTAGAAATTGATGCCTCATGCATTCCTCCTGCTTGCTGCACTTCTACATGTCACCACAGAAAAGGCTGCCATGTTAACAAAACATCATGAAAAACAGTACCATGTCATAGGTTGTTAATAGAAATGGCATAAAAATTAATCTCAGATGGTTTTGATATTAAGGCGATAGTTTGCTGCTTTGCACTATTTTACAAAATTGTCACATTTGTGGGTTTTGCAATGTTGGAGAAAACAAGATATTCAAAGACGTCACCTTGGTTTTTGGGAAGTTGTGATGTTCATCTTTTACTTTTTTCTTTTTTTCACACTCTACAGACTAAACAATTTATCGATCAACCCCCAAAATAATAATTATAATTGACTAATTGATAATGACATTATCATTATCAATGAATTATTAGAAATAATGATTAGTTGCAGCCTTAGCTGATAGCTCTATTTATGGTCCTTGATTTAGTTGTCTTGCAACTGGTAATTTGACTTTTTCTGTACCTCTACCTCAGAGTGGAATGTGGTACCAGATTATTCACCTTTTCCATGTCATGCGCTCCAGTTAATAAATAACCTTCTGCAACAAGCAGGATACCTGAACTAGCTGTCTGTCTGTCTGTGGGTACCGCTTCCATATTGTATTGTCCTGTTCTGTTGTTCCAGATAAATGGAAACATCCCACCGAGGTTAAAGAAGAGCGCTCATGAAGTCATCCTGGAGTTCATCAGGTCCAGACCACCTCTCAACCCTGTGAGTGCAGCTCAAGACTTAAATATCACAACCCATCCTTGTGCAGCCTGTACAAGTCTTTGTTGATTACAACAGACCAGTGAACTGTCTTCAAATGAGAGCATCAACCAACATCCGGCCAGAACAGTGGTTTCCAACCTTTTGAGGCTTGTGACTCCTTCTCAGTTGTGTCATACATTTATCATTTGTGACCAGTTCAACCAAAGTGTCCCCTTGTTTTATTCAAACTGATTTTAGAGGCTCAAAGAGGGACTTCATCCAGTGATTGATAAGAAAAAAAGCTTAGATTTTAGTCTGAAAGTCTGAAATGATAAACTGGAGACAGAAAATGCTGATTTGACATAGTTATAAGGCCAGAACTATCAATTGTTAAAATTGTGTCATAGGCACTAATAGTTAACAAAACATCATGGAAGATAGTGCCATGACATAGACTGTTTTGGAATAATCCCTGCCATACTGGTACATGGCAACTATAAGCCATTTGGCATTGCTGACAATAATGCAGAAACAGTTCAGTTCTATCAATTAGTTGTTTTAAAGAAAATAAATCAGAGACAGTTTTGAGAATCAAGGGTGAGGCAATATTTTAGTGATTTATCCTGTCTGACATTATCTTCAATGAAACATATCTGGGTTTTAGACTGTTTAAAACCCTGATCTATGCAAGTCCTCCTTTACTCTGTCTCTACAATGGAGTGCAAAGTTAGCAAGACCAATAAAGCCACTATTGCCACATTTATAGTAAATACGAC
The DNA here is from genome assembly GCF_004355925.1 of Anarrhichthys ocellatus. Classification (NCBI taxonomy): domain Eukaryota; kingdom Metazoa; phylum Chordata; class Actinopteri; order Perciformes; family Anarhichadidae; genus Anarrhichthys; species Anarrhichthys ocellatus. The sequence goes on along the minus strand of NW_022280218.1, from coordinate 142,576 downwards.
GCTCAACTCTGGGTAATGAGATGAGCAGTCAGTCACAGTAGATAAGAGGAGGTGGTGATGATAAAGACTTCTGGCTATAACCCTGTTAGTTGTTGCGCTCTGCTCCACTGACTCTCTGTGTCACTGTCTCTATTTTACCCATCATCGACCTGTGCTAGGCGTCAGCCCGTAAGCTGAAGCCACAGACTCGGCTTCCTCCAACGCTGCATGAACGCATCTTGGAGGAAATCAAAGCGGAGAGGAAACTCCGACCGGTGTCTCCTGGTGAGGTCCGCAGGGGAAGGCTGGGTAAGGAAACTCACCACTTCTCTGTCCCTGCTCTTGTTGTTAATCACACACACAAACACACTCTCACGCACATGAAAACATACTTCGCTCTGAAATGTATTGTTTTTAAGCTGAAGTATGGAGCTGGTGCTTGCAGATGAGAAATGTGTAGCAGCTTGATGTTTTAGTTCCTTTCTCACTTTACTGCACTATTATTTGTGCCTCTGCTCTTTGCTGTTGTTGCTAATTCTGCCTAACTTCTCCTATTTGTGTTGCAACTATAATGCCTTTAATTATTGTTTTGTTGACTAGACTGTTTGCAACATAGTGGAAGTTTTTACGATAACGCTAAGTGTCTCAATTATTTTAATCCTAACGATGACAAAACCACTGCTGTTTCTGAATGTCAGTAATCTCTCACCATCGGCTGTGGCTTATTTGAAATCCTATTATCTCCCATCATGAAAGTTGTTACACTTCAGTGATCTAGAACCAGACAACAAGCGTGCTGTACCCCTGCATGTCCTGCCAAATACAAGCAGATTACATCCTTTAATGTAGTGCAGTAAGTCTTGCCTTGATTTACCTCCTAACCACAAGCAATAACTGTCCGATGCCATGACTGTTTCTCGTTGCAGTAATTCGGCCACTTAGCATGTCTTTCAGTTTTGACGCGTCAGGTAAAGTCTACCTCACTGCTTGTTTGGCTTTTTCTTTTTTCTTTTTTAAATATCTCTTTCTGTTTCTTTCCTTGTTGTGGCTGCTCATCTGCTCTCCCAGCCTGCACACACATCAAACACACTCTATCAGCACACCGCACACACATTCCATGTCATGCTTCCGTGGTTGGTGGTGGTCGGCTGTGGTCTGTGGAGGTGAAACATGGTGACACCGTGGGACACCGGTGGTCGGTAGAAGGACACCGAGGAGAGCGAACTGATGAGAGACACTTTGACCGGCAGAGTGGACACAGGATGTTCATTCACGGTACAAACAGACAGAGCTGTAGTCAGGGCAACCACTGAGAGACACTGAGGTAATGTCATTTGTATTTCCCCTGATTTATATAAGCTGCTCTATATATACAAATTTGACTGTTTTTGCATTTAGTCTTTCATCTTGGAAAAAAGTGAAATATAATATAATTTAACAGTAGGAAATAAATAAATCCAAATGTATAAAAAATGCTCAGTTGATTAAAAATATATATATATATCATCTCACATTTGTGTTTAGGATGCACACAAGTAGGTTTAAAAGTGATTCACTCCAACCCTCCAGATATGATAGGCTCACTGCGCAGTTTCCCAACAACCTTTGATTCAAGGTTTGCAAAATATAAACAAAAACAGGGGTAAAGCTGAAACTAGATCTGCCACAACCCATGTGTTTTCTGTGGAGTAATACTTTTATACGTCGGATGAAATAGCAAGAGGGAATTCTAACGTCCCATTATCATCTGGCCGTCCTAAAGGGAGAGATTAAACTCAGCTGGCTGATTGAAACAGATCACATGGTCTCACGGGCGGCTTGGGATATTTAAAAGGCTTTACTGCTCTCGGTGCTATGTGATTACATACTGAATTAATGGCCAGTGACGGTTTAAATAACATTATCCAGCTGAGTTTTATGTACAATGTCATTACTTCTTCTTTTTATGTAGTTTTATTTCTGCTGCGTACATCTGGCTTTTCTTTTTTTCTGAAGGACTGGTTGTGAAATGACATTGCCTCAGTGTCTTTCTTTGGAGGACAACATGTGGGTGTAATAATCCAACTCCATCATAGAAATGTCCATCTCCAGCTCCTGTCATACACAGTGACAGCATTACGCATATCACTCCTGAAAACTGGTCCTGCTTGTTGCTGCTGATCTCCAAACACCCAGGAAACGGTTCACCTTTGCTCAGTACATCATCTGTCAAGTACACTATTGTGATGTGAATCTTAAAGGTGCAATGTGTAAAATCTGGCCATCATTTTATTTTGAAAAATAAAAAGTTGTGGCTAGACATTACACATGGCCTCTTTGAGTGGAAGTGTGTAGCCGGCCATCAAATCAGGCAGCGAAAATGGACAGCTGAAACTTTACACAAGAGAGTATTTCATGTACTATGTGACTATGCAGAATTTAATCATGGTGCAGCCTCATGCTCTGCACAGCCAACTTAATGAGACAGTTCCGATTGAGGTGATAAGGAAATACTGCTGAGGCAGGCAAATCAGATAAATGCTGTGCTCCACTTTCCCTCCTCCCGAAGCCAGTATCTCATCACACTGCAGGCTTTATCACCTCTCACATACTCATTCATGCTGTCTGATAATGTGTGTGTGTGTGTGTGTGTGTGTGTGTGTGTGTGTACGAACTTCCCTCGATCATTCTCATACAGAGGAAGCAGTTTAATTCTAACTTTGCTCTGTATTTTATGGGGGAGATGCTCCATTAAGGTTTTTCAGGAGCAAGAAAATACAGTTTCAAGGAGAAATCCATTTCACGAGATACAAACACGACTCTTGGTAATGTATCATGCACTTCTGGGTCCTTTTTGTTGTTTGGTGGTGGCAAATATGAGATGGTGTGTCTGACTGGGATGTTTATTATCCATCAACAATTTATGGAATAGCTTGATATTTTAGAAAATGCGCTTAGCTTGCGAGGGTTAGATGGGAAGATCAACACCACTCTCATGTCTGAGCAGTATACATGAAACTAAAGCCAGGAGGTGGTTAGCTTAGCTTAGCATAAAGACTGCGAGCAGGGGAAAACAGCTAGCCTTTCAGGGACTATTTCTTGGTAAACAGGGGCGCAGTAAGACAACAGGAAGTCACTGCACCCTGCCAAGAAATAGTTACAATATATTTAACTCCATGTAAAACCACAACTTGTTTTTTCTACATTTCTTTTTGGCATTAGAGATTAAACAAACAAGATTCAAAAAGTTACCTAGTTAACTTGAGAGTTAATTGTTAGCTATTACCAGTCTTCATGCTAAGCTAAGCTAATCGCCTCCTGGGTGTCGATTCATACTTAACGCAAAGATAGTGAGAGTGGTACCAATCAACTCATATCATTTTCACCAAGAAAGCGATTAAGGATCTCTCCCTAAATCTGGAACTACTCCTTTAAAAAACAAAAAAATGGTTTAACTATAAGGTGCTAAATTCGATGTTGTGAGCTCATTGATTGCCTCCCCATGGCTCTCAACATGTCGACAGCTGAGCCGGCGGCTTGCAGCTAACAGTGCAAAGAACTACAACAGTACTGACAGAGCTGACAGTGTTTACCTTGGTAGGGGAACCAGGGATGGGGGAGGGTGGGTCCACCACAAAAGTAAATTTGCCACATTGAACCACACAATAATGCAATGACTGCATCTATCAAGATATATTATTGAGACCAAACAGCACAGACATACCAAATAATGGAATGTTGTTATAGTTATCCTAATGAAGGAGGTGTCCCCTTTCAGGTTTTGGCAAAACTCGCAGTATGCCACAGGATTTGTTCCGTACTGGAGGTAAAGTATGAGCTCTGCTGTGGTTTGGAAGGGCTTTTTCTTACCCATAACCTAATGGCCTCGTCTGTCTGCCTCCCTGGCTGTAAACTAAAATATCCTCTATTTACATATTTGAATACTGAAGCCTTGCCAAGACACAGGTGGAGTGTACATTAATGGCAAATTATGGCTGGTTTGTTTTGTTGTAAAGTAAAGTCTGAAGCCTGGTGATGTAGTCTCTTAACTTGGAGAAAAGTTAGTTCTCGTCCAGCAGCAGAGACAGAGCTCCCGTCGGATGCTTTTCTCACAAACAGGAGAAGAAACTGAAAGGAGAAAAGAGAGGTTTCAGGGCTGCATCTTTTTATCTGTCTTTTGCAGCATTGCCTCGTCTCCTCTGCTCTCACTCCATCCCTCCCGTTAAACCCTCTATTCAGTTTTAGTTTTTTTTCAAGAGTCAGGCAGCTTCTTAGGTAGTTGGTTATTGTCTTATCTTTGGACTCCTCTCTCAGTGCAGAAATAACCTTGTGGCGCTTGATTTGAAGGATTCAGCTCCCCCTGAGAATAATAAGAATAAGAATCATCCATGCTCTGTGTGTAACACCAGCCTGCTCCTCTGCCTCCCCTCAGACCAACTTAACTCGCCCTCCCGGACCTCTTCAACCTTGGGATAGATCTCAAACCTCAGTCCTCTGTATAGGATTCAATGCATCTTTTCAACTCATCCGCCCATTAAACACACTGTGATTTGAAAACCGTCTGTTTCCCCTTTTTTTCGGGGGCAGAACAGTCAAAACAGATTGAAAGAATAACACATGATGCAAAGAATCATGTGAGGATTTAGTTTTGAGATTCAGCTCAAGTGCTTTTCCTCCTTCAGCCTGAATGACTCTCTTGTGTGTGGCTCTGTGCAGATGACTTTAGTCCGTACATGGGCAGGAGGACGTCCAGCTCTCTGTCTCTGGCCAATGGATCAGCCTCTATCAGGGGAGAACCCTCCGGATCACAGTCTGTGCCCCCGAGGAAGAGGCTCCTGAAGGCTCCCATCCTCGCCGAGCTCGACAGCTCTGACTCTGACGTCAGTATGCGTTTGTGTGTGTGTGTGGGATGGATTTCTTTTTTAAAATTTCATCTGGCATGTGCAGAACAAATAACGGTTGAAGTGTTTGTGTATTCCACGCATTCAGGATGATATTTTTGGGCACAAATCAGCTAGCAGCTCCAGCGTGGCTACATCTTTGATGGATGATACGTCCCCGGAGTGTGCTCTGGGGAAGAAAAGTGAGTCAGCAATGTTTTCTACATCCCTGTCACAGCTCAGTCGCCTCCTCAGCTAAACCATACGCTGACTGTGATGAATGAGTTTTAATCTTACAGCCTCGCCAGTCAGAGATTTTGCTCTTTTTTTTCTTGCTGTTTATAATCAGAAGTTCTTGAGCCTTGAATTAACCAATGTAATATTTCCAGTTAAGCTGCCTCCTTGTCTCACTTGTATCTCTCTTTCCTCCATGAACACCAGCTCCCCCCACGTTCCTGCCCATCTCTTCTACACCCCAGCCAGAGAGACGTCACACCCCCCAGAGGAGACACTCCATCGAGAAGGAGACTCCGACCAATGTTCGACTGTTTCAGCCGCCCTCCAAACAGAACTCCAAGTCTCTGGTGAGTCAGACATCTTTACTGTAGCAAGCAGCACTCTCTGCAGTTCATCAAATCCCCATTGACCACTAACCTAAAATGCAATTTTACAGCAGGAATTAACATGTTTACAGCCTACAAAAAAAACGATTTTGCACTATTAAGCTAATATCTCTGTTCATGTCAACTGTAGAGGGGTCAATTTTTATGTAAGTCACCTTTTATAATTATATTAAGGCTTGAAGTTATGCATAATCGAGGGCTTGGCCGCTTTGAGTGACAGGTGGGTGCCGTACCGAGTCGCTAGCTGTCTCCTCAGTAGCGTCACCTTGTCCCGCCTCAGCTTCACTGAAGATCCACCTCTTTGCCCATTTTTAGACTTAGGCTGTGTCGTCATTGTCAAGATAGCGACGGCCGGAGACACTCACTCTGAGCTTCACAACGGCACAAATACTAGGTCGCAAAACAGATTGAAAAAAAGTGGCACGATAAGGGTATTATTATTTTTAAAATGATTTATAAGAGCAGTTGCAGTTAACTAAAAAACAACAAATATAAAAATGGGAGTGGTAATCTGACAAAATCACATCGACTGCATTCAAATCACTGTGACAGTATTCGTGGTTTGTGTGCAGAATGTTAACATAATTAACTCATTATTAGCATTTTATTTTACATTCGTGAGCCAGATGCAATGTCACTTGGTTCTGCTGTGCACTTGCCCTGTGAACAGTATGAATGACAATGTTAATCTCGGTCTATTAGAGCGGTTACTGCGGGCTCTCTGAGGACAGCGTAGCCTGGCAAAGTTTTAAGGCAGCCCGGCCACAGATCCTGTCCAGTAACTTAATAAGGGAGACAAAAGGACAAGAAAAATTAGGATACTAACAGAGAAGCAAAATGAGAAGGGCCTGAAACAGTCAATGTCATCTCTCTTAACCTTTTATTTGCGTGACATGTGTCTTCCTAGATTTCCTCCCTCTCCTTCTTCTATCACCACATCTCCTTTGTATGCTGCTCACATTGTCTGCTGGTGTGACTTCGTCAATCTGCAGGAACCCTCTTTGGTTCAGGTTGGGATGATAGCTTCATTTCGTCCCCGGATCCTCCTCCTCCGCCCGTGTCCCTCCACTCTCCACCCTTTGCAGAGCTCCCACCCTATCGAGGCATTTGCGTTGGGGTTGATGAAGGTGGTGTTTGCTCTGTGCAGGGCTGTTTACATCAGAGGACGAGAGTCGGCCAAGGTTTGCCAGTCTCCCTCAGTCTGATATAATAACTGTAGCTGCCCATCCGCTCCTAATGCTTCCTGCTTCACTAGTAGAGATCATTCCCCTTTAGAGCAGGCTGCTGCCATTATAGGCCAAGGACAAACTGCTTTTTATCTGAGGTGTCACATAGCTAAATATATTATAGTATACTGTACTATGATACATTTATTTAATAATCATTCATTTCACTACTTTTGATAACATTTTAACTCTCAACCACAAGTAGGTAGCTTAAGCTAGAATTCATCTAAATCTGCTCTACATATCATTTGTTTTCAATCAGTGCCAAACTGACATTTCAGACCAGTTGTTATTGAGTATATGTTGACTCTGCAGCATCCGCCACGTCTGCCGGCTGGATACAATCACGTGTGAGTCTGAAACAGCACACAGATCTCTCCCGCTGCAACATCACTGATGGTGTCCAGCACCTCGCCTGCAAAGCAGTTGAGCCTCTGCACCAGGACGTCTTAAACGTAACCCTGTCCGACCTTTTCGCCGGACAGACAGGACCATGTCATCTCCAATGGAGCGGGAGAAGGCGACCTGACGGAGCATGGCGGAGGGAGCAGTGGAGACCTCAACAGCCGTTTTCCTGAGCTGCTTGGAGGGCGTTTTAAATTGAACGAGGTGTTTGGAGGAGGCGACCAGAAGCCCTGAACGACTCTTCGAACCACCTCCATCATGTTGCTCATCAGTTTGTAATCCTGAAATTCCGTCTGAAATTGTTTACAGTCCAAACAAAAAACTAATAAAAGTCAACTCTCACACACCCTGATGGGTCTGTAGATGCCTCGGCTTCCTTCAATAAACTCCATGAATATTTTGTTGCCGCATATGAAAATACAGAAGCGGTTTAGCGTTCAAAGCAACAACGAAATCTTCACAGCGATAGACTCAAGAGTACACAACCCCGGCTGATCCTCCAGGTACAAATTAACTTTTTGTGTTCAGGTGGAAAAGTGTTTGGAATTTATATTCTAGAACAAACGCAGACAGATTTCTGTACAGTCTCCGTGGGAACGCTGCTTTGAGACAAGCATTGTGAGGAACTCTGCTGCAATCATGTCCTCCCATCCCTCCGGTTGTTTACGCATCATGAGCCCTCTCTTTTTTCGTCTTCTTCAGCGAACAATGAGATCACTTTAAGCAGTCCGGACCCACGCAGGCTGCTCTGAAAGGTGCAGAGGGACGGCTGTTTGTGAGCCGAATGATGAACACTGAGTGTTTAACCCACTGTTTGTGTGTGTCATTGCAGGAGGAGTTTGGTTTCCCTGTGGAGTGTCTGTCTCTGACGGTGGAGGAGGTGATGCACATCAGACAGGTGCTGGTTAAGGCAGAGCTGGAGAAGTTCCAGCAGTACAAAGACATCTACACCGCTATGAAGAAGGGAAAGGTAACTTCTTCTTTGTGTACGACGCAAGCTGCCTGTGTCATGTGCAGAAAAAGACAATGAGTAGATGCAGTTGTAACACCCTGAATGAATGTTGTAGCACACATATCTGTCAACTAATTACATTGGGTTAAGTTTGGTGATGTTTGCATTGATTTCTTTTTACTCTTAACGCGGTATTCATCTGTTTTTTTTATTGCAGCTTTGCTTCTGTTGTCGAAGCAAAAGGTTTTCCTTTTTCACCTGGTCCTACATCTGCCAGTTTTGCAAAAAGTAAAACACCTTCAAATATTATCTTTTGTAATTTAAAATGAAAACTATTAAGGAGGAAGCGTAACTGGTTTCATTCATCACTTCCTCCGTTTGCGCTCTCTTTTCTCCCTTTCAGGCCTGTGTGTGCACAGTGCTGCAAAAAGGTGAGTCAAAGCGGATAAATCAATCAGCGGTACAACATGACATCCTGTACCTTCATTTGTTCTGATCAGTCAGCTGGTGCCATTCAAAAATTTAAGTTTTTCTCTACTTTAGAGAGCTCTCCTGTTACCTTATGATAGCAATGTGATTCCAGTCAAGTGAGTTAAAATAAGTTTCAGAATAAGAGCACGTATTGTTAAAGATAAACCTTTGCCCAAACTAGCTGTGAAAGATCAGTTAAAACATTATTACAGGATGTTGAGGATATGAAGTTTTATGAAAGATGTACACCTATCATTTTCATCGGTGTTCTTTCTCAGTATCATCATCATTTAGCTTTTTCTTATTAACATTCATGTCTTCCCTCTCTATCAGATGCGGCTGCCATCCAAACCTTACTCCAGCTTGCCCATCTACTCCATCGGCTCCACCAACACTCTCCCCAGGGAGAGGGTCAGCGCCATGGCTTCCATAGGACAAGGGCTGTCTGTGGCTGGTGGTCCGGGGCCTTCATCAGTGGGAGGGGCCACGGCACCCCCCACTGTGAAAGTAGAAACAACAGAGGCATCTAAAAGAGCTGGAAAAGCCTCTGGAGCAGCAGCTCCAGAGGCTGCTGCTGCTGCTGCTGCCAAATCTGAGAAATCCTCCAGTAGCCCGCAGCGCCACGGCATTCACAAGACCATGTCCAAGTAAGAGCTGTGACCACAATTCTTCAGACTGTGAGGAGTGCTTGTTGTGTCCTAATGTAAAACTAATTATCTTGTGGAGTCTGCATGATACTGGTACAGTGGCCCCTAAGACCAAAACACAAACTGTAAATGAGTAAAATATATTACACATGCAAAGGCTCAAACATGTAGCAAAGCTGAAAACACAAATGCTCATAATCACAAAATGCGGAAAATAATAAAACACAAACAAAAGACAAAGAGGCATTCAATCATATGTAGCTGCTGCTGATATATCCAGTCTGTATCTTTAGAGTATGGTGCACTGTCACTACTACGATCAGAGCTAGTAGAAGATGCATTGAATTTTTTGTCATTTTATCAACTGGCTGGAGACCAAGGAAAAATTACATTAAAAGTTTTTTTTACCAGGCTATTGGTGTTGAAAGGGACCAGCAAACAGATTTGCTGGTCTAGATTGATAAATAGCACGACAGGGAAGAGGAAACATGTGTTTTTGAATTTGGGGGAACGTCCCAAGGTGCATTGACGTATACAGTTATAAACTACATTGGGCTTGACAGGCAACAGACAACAACAGACAACAATCACCACTGCTAAGTGGCAAAAATTGTGGCCCTGTGAAACAGTAAGACATTACTAACACCATTCAACTCAATAGATAAATAAAGCAAAGCAAAGCACAGTTGATATTTTAATTTAGACCAAATTGGATGGAGGTTCTGACATACTGAAGGAATAAGACTGACATCCCTTACAAAGGGTTCCACTCTGCACATTTCTGTTGTGTGGGGTTTGATATCGGCACCATTTCACCTGAGTTGGATTGCATGTCCCTTAGTGTTTGTGTTTGGAGATTTGGTATTTGCAAATTTCTGAATGTGGAACACATTTTACATGCCCAAAAAAGTATTTTCTCAATCCCAGTGGTATCAAACCGTGCAGATTATTTTTGTTTTATTTGTTCGGGTTTTGAGATATCTTTCTCTAAAATTGGTAAATTCAACAGCAGCATTTCTCTCCAAAAACGGTGTACTAATACTCAAACCTTCCTGTTTTCAATGAGGAATGCAAACAATATTAACTAACGATATCAATAATGTATTGACTTTGCATCTTTCATAAACACACGTGCTTTACATTCAAAGGAAAAAAAAAAGTAAGTTAATAAAATCAGCTAGAATACTTAAAAACCTGCAGTAGATACCATCAGGTAATGAAACAAAAAGTATTTTTTTGTAATTAGGCTGAAGTAACCCTTTACAAAATGTGTCCACGACCACACACCCTGGATAGTTTGAACAATTACTCAAAGTCAACCAAACAGTAAAAACACAAACGGTAGTGATCCTGTTCATGCAGAGCTTGTCCTCCTGTTCCATGCAGGTTTTCGAAGCATGGCTCTTTGAAGTCCCACGAAGAGCTGGAGCTTCCCTCGGAGCTGACGGAGGACTGGGCCACCATGGAGGTGTGCGTGGACTGCAAGAAGTTCATCTGTGACATCATCGCCTCCAGCAAGCACAGCCTGTCGCTGGCTACCAAGAGAGCTCGCCTAAAACGCAAGACCCAGTCCTTCTACTTGTCCTCGCCGAAAGGAAGGGAGGAGTACCGGCCCTCTGAACGAACAATCAAGGAGATCTGAATCTCTCTCTCTCTCTCTCTCTCTCTCTCTCTCTCTCTCTCTCTCTCTTTCTCTCTCTCTGGCTGCTTCCAGCTCCTATGGCACAATTATAAAGACTCAACACTGGATGTGATCTTACTGTACATGTTTACTTCAGTGGGATCAAGCTAAAAGTCAGAGTGAGATGAACCTCACTGGTGAACAGTGTGTTTTCTTGTTGCTCTGTCCTGATCATCGTGTACAGCTCCTTCAGACAACAGCATGCTGTAAATCAGCCAATCTTTTTTAAAAATTATTATTACCATATCATAGATGATCCTTTAATCCCCCCCCCCAGCGGCCCAACCCAACTCACGGTCAAATCAATAAGCACAAGACAGACGAAGGACTGACGTGTGTTTGACCTCGTCCGGCACTGCAGAAGGCACGAGGCCTGCAGAGAGATCATATTGTAACTGAGACTGACACTTACAAGAAAATATGGAATATTAGACTGTACAGGTTTTTTGTATGGGTTTTAATTTCTTTATTTGTACACATGTGCGTACAGTAAATGATTGCTCGATGAAGCCACCCTCGGTTTTATTTTGAGACTCTCCCCCACTTTCCTCTTTACCAATCATACTCAAATGCGGGTTTCTCTTTTTCTTGGAGGAGTCTTTGTTTCCTCGCATGTTTTATTTTTATTTTTATTTTTTTTGCAACACATTTAAAATCTGTTTTCATGCGGATTTAGTGCCAAATAATATAATCTTTCTACTCTATATGTCACCCAAAGAAAAATAATTTCCCTCTAAATTGTGTTTGCAACTCTTGATATCTCAAATTGAATATTCAAGACTAAACTAAGTTTTCTATTAAGAGTTAAGCTAATCTGCTTCATCAGGACTGATTGACAGCGGTCCGGCACTCCAGCGATTTCAGTGTTGCACTTCCATAAAGTAAGGGGACTTGAGAGAGACAGATTATAAAAAAGAGGGGTGAAAATTGAAGCTCCAGAGGCTGAGATATTGTGTCCCTTTTGTGTGTGTGTGTGTGTGTGTGTGTGTGTGTGTGTGTGTCTTTGTCTATTAGTCCCCATATGGGTCAAGCTTCAAAAAACATTTCCCATGAGTCAACTTCACTGCATCTCTCATTAAAACGTTCCTGACTGGTAAATACCCACGTCTTTGACACTCCACAGCCCCAGTTGGTAACACATGTAACACAAGCAAACGCCCCCACAACTGTCAATTCAAACGTTGCTGAATCCTGATTGGTGCAAGGAAGTATATGACATATGTTTCCAAATGAGCCCCGCCCACTTTAAACAAGTGAGCGAAACAAAAACAAAAGAAACTGAAATCTCTTATGTAAATCGACCCAAAATATTCTAACTTTGACAGAAGATGTCGTCTTCATGCTGAACCCCATCGCCAAAAGGAAGAAGTAAAAAATATATTTTTAGGACCTTTATAGCACATTTCTCATTCATACATTCATACTGTATGTTCATTTTCAACTTACTTAAATGACTCAGATATGCGGAGAAGCCGGTATAGAAACGTAATCGCCTGCAGGCCCATGTGTGGGATTTTTTTGAGTCTTTGAATAATTTACGTGAACTATCTGCATATTTTTGCATTTTTAAATGTACCTTTGTGTTGATAAATATGTGGTGTATATTAACTCATATTATTTTCTTTACATTAGGTTTCTGACGTGTTTTTGTATTGTGAGAGTTCACTTTACAGGCAGCAAAAATATAACACATACTCTACGTCTTAACATGATGCCTTTATGATTTCCCTCCATCATTCACAGACTCATTGGCAGGAAGAAATATCTGACTTTTTGCCTGGATCTCTATTTCATTCTGCATCCCATTCCTCATCTCCCCCCTTCAGATATCTCTGCCTTAAGAGCTGCCTTTTATGATCACACTCGTATGTTGAACAGTCATCTACTGTAACTGTACATACTTTGTTTCTAACGGTTTGTTTGTATGTCAGGTGCGTGTTGCCTCGACGGTATCTCGAAGGTGAGACTGCTGCAGATCAGTGTCTCTGAGAGGGAAACTATCTAAGTACAGTGTGTTCAGGGGAGGAGTGGGAAGCCCACGCAAGAAACCTGACGGTGTGACAGCATCATGCATGTACTACGGTGTAGCTTGTACCCTCAGTCTGTATTACCTTTAAGCTGTAACTCCCCGCAGAGAGTGCAACAAATGATGACTGCGACAATAAACTATAATGCAATACCTGATCAAAGTATCTGCTTTGTGCTGTATTTAAACGTATGTCTTTCTCTTGGAATTTATTATTATTTCAAGTCATATTCTTATTTAATTTCATTCTTGTTTATACTATTCTTGCCTTTATTAATAATGCACTTAATGGATCACACTTCTCTGCATTTTTATTCACTTATTTACACCGTTTGATGCACATATTTGCACATATCTCTGATATTTTTCAAATCTTACTTTTATTTTTACTATTCACTTTTCTTCTCTACATATATTGCATTGTATATTATAGCCTTATGGACATAATTTACATTTCACTGAGTCATTTATTTAAAATGTTCTTGTGTTTCTTTATGCTTATAAGAGCAACTGTAATGTACTAATTCCCCGCCAGGGATCAATAAAGTGATTCGGATTCTGGAAAGGCTCCTTATGTCCCTCCAGGCAGGTCAGGATGATGATGGTGGGGGTCTTCCATCAGGGCTGGATCCAGATTGTCACAACCTAAGACCCAGGAGTGCTCAATCTACCAGGTACTGGAGACCTCTTCAGAGATGATGGGCTGTATGAACACTCGCGCCCTTTTGACCTGCGTTTCACTGAGATTGGTGAGATGTATAGTATGATATATTTCAAAGAAAAATATCATACTAAAAGGTAAACTAGAATAAAATTGTACCTTTGTGCATCACTGAACGCACAGGGAGTGAATGAACTCCAGCAACAGATGACCTCAACTGTGCGTTACAACACCCATACTTCCATACTAGTTAGTATGCCAGAAACAGATTTAGTAGAAATATGTCCCAATACATAATATGTCAAATGCACGTGGTCGCATTTTACAGTATGCGAGCCAACACACTTTTCTGGCTGGCGATGCTGACTTAACCAGTTTTTCTTACTGACCACGAGCAACGCCACTGGTTCCATGCGACTTCCTGTACAAACTGTTACAAAGTAAGACAGACATGTAATATTGTCATATTGACATTAACAACTTAAAGGTTACACTGTATTTAGGATCAAACATATCCTTGTCTGGTCTAGAAAGCGTTAGACGTGTTCATTAAATTGTAAATTGTTGTATATTTACAAGGAAAACCAATCAACTCATAAACATCAGCCTTGTGCGTGGGCGTGGCTTCACCTGCTCCTGAGCTCTGACAGCTGGCACACCTGAGTCTCATCAGCTGATCACCTGCTGCCGTCTTTCCTCCCAGTCCTCGCTAGATCCGATTGTTTCGTCCACCACTGTGGTAGCTGTGTTTCAGGCCTTGTACGTGTTTTTTTATTTCATTTTTTTGCAGTTCTGTATTTTCTTCTCTGAGTCTAAACTCCGCCTCCCAGCCTGATGTTCTGGGTTACCAGTCTCCTGTCTGCCTGCTCACTGTCAGCCCATCTGCTCTTTACCATCAATTCAACCAGCACCAGGAGCACAATCTCTCTTCAAAGTGCAGCCTTCATTTGTCATTAAACTGGCTGTTTTGTTGTGAAATGGATGTAATTGATCAAAACACATTGTTTGTTGTGTTTTATGAATGTGAGAATACAACTCTGAGATATTAATTACTAACAGAATAGCATCCACTGAAAAAAAGGGGACTAATTGTGATGGACAAAAAAAAAATCTAAACAAATTGAGAGGATTTCAGTAGAATTCCCATCAGTCAGACAGTCAGACTCAGTACTTCCTCAAACAAGTAACATAATCTAACTCCTTTACATGCATTAATTAACTTAATATACGTAAAAAAATCATGCATTGGTTTTGAACCAATGATGACGAAGTTTAAAAAGAAGTATTTCTGCCATGAATGGTTTCATATCTACACAGCCAAACCAAATGCTGACTTTGTCATGCTTTTTGTTAGGTTTGGTTATTGTTTATGTTTTGTTTCTGAGAGGCAGAATTCATTCTTTCGACGATTCATCACTTCATCATTTCAGCAGGTGAACAGCTTTGCACTTTTAAAAGTTCAAAAGTTCAAAAGTCAGGCACAGAATGAGAGATTTAGAGGTTTGGGGTCTGCTTATAAACGTAATGGTAAAAACGTAAATCTACTGTTACTATAACAACCACTTCTGTTAATTAAAACCTTCATTACCTTCTTTTGGTTTTTTTATTTTACACTAAATTGTGCAGTGAAATTAAGGTTAGTTTGATGATGATAATAATAATACCAGAAATGCTACTGTTTTGTTATGTTATTGCTCTTTCAATAAAGTTGCGAGAAAAAAACGCATGTTACCATAGCTACGTGTAAACTGTCAAACTGTTGTAGAAAATAGTGCCGATTGTTTTAAAGGTTCACGTATTATTCAGACAGAGAGAGCTAAAGTAAGTGACTGCTACAGTAAACATGAAAGTTAGCATAACGCTACGGTGAACTATTGAGAAGCTTCACCGGACACCATTGTAAATATGTCTTCGTTTGATTTGCGTTGTGAAAAATAACGGTCCTATTTAGCGTATTTTGGAAGAGTTTGCATATTAATGAGCTATTGAAACATCATATTTCACTAGTTTTGGGATAGCATCATGCTAGCACCAACTTGAAAGGGTTTATCTAACGTTAGCTAACTTACCTTGCTCATCATTAACCATACACGTCTGTGCGAAACTCGTTCGTAAACCGTCATATAACAAAATATCTGTATCTCCACAGGATGTCTTTATCCAGGATTCAGAGTCTGGGACTGGCAGCTGTACTGGAGGACTGTTCAGTCCAGCTGGACATACTGGGACTTAGACTGGCAGTGCAGACTGACAGGGAGCAAGGCCCTGCAGCAGCACAGGTGACAATTCACTGTGTTCATCCCACAGGCCAGGCCAGAGGAACATCTGTCAAACAGCTGCCGGCTGCTGTGATCAGACTATGATGATGATGATGTGAATGTGTTCATGCTCGGTTATTCTCCATTTTACGGTCTTACTGGACAAATGTATTGACTAAAACAACTGTGTCTGTGTGTGTGTGTGTGTCTGTGTGTGTGAGTGTGAGTGTGTGTGTGTGTGTGTGTTTAGGAGAAGGCCCGACTGACCAAGCTGAGGAGAGACTGGTGGGTAGTACAGACAAACATCATGTTGCTAATCATTGTTTTTCTGACTGAGTGTCTGTGTCTCTCTCGGCAGTCAGTACGTCTCTCAGCAGGTGTTCAAGCTGCACTCTGAGCTGGAGGAGAAGCAGAGCATCAGTTCTCTGCTGCAGGTGGTGGAGGAAGAGGAGCAGAAGAAGAAGGCTGAGGACATGAGAAGGTTCATCAGTGCATCATTTGGAAGCAATATTTTTACTAATCTTAATCATTAATAAGAGTCATTTTGTAGACATGATGTCGTGGGACTTTTGAGAGCAAACGAGTGTTATGAAAGAAAGGGTGGAAGAAGGCGGAAAGACAAAAGGAAGCCTGTGTAGCATCAGTAACATGAGCGTCTCTCCAACCCAGAGAGGCAGTGGCAGAGCAGAAGCAAAGACGTCAAACTCTAGACAGACAGAAAGACAAGCTCCGGCAGAAAACTGAGACACTGGAGGTGAGAAAGTAAGAGTACATTCAAAAATCCATAACTGTCTGCATGAAGGGCTGTTAAAGGTGAGCAGGAATCTGTTCATTGGAATCCTCTATTTGAAGACAAATTGAAATATGTTTGTCTGTAAACACCTCCGCCTCCAATACTACTGCCCCCAGGACATACACCGGCAGACCAGATTGGTGAACTTTCAGGTGATGGAGCAGTCAGACAGGATGGCCCGCAAGAAGAAGCTTGAGGAGGCAAGCATAGCGCTGCAGCTCAAGGAAGTGCAAAGGACAAACAGCCACACTGAGGAGCAGCTGGAGGAGCAGCGCAAGGTGGGTCCATCAGTCCATCTGTTCTAATCCTATCTGGGATAGTCCCACCCAAATAGCAACCAAGCCCCGAGAAGGAGATGTTTTCAAATTGATCCTCCATCAGGGGTGCAGACATGACCTCCGCCGCGCTCTCTCTGCCCTTTCCGTCCAAAACCGGTGAACACGTACCTCTGTCAGCATGCTGAGCAGTGTTTTTACATTTTTCCTTCCAAATCTACAGACTCCCCAGTTAAATGTTGTCTAGATTAACGTTATCACCTTCTCTCTCAGAAGGTGCAGCTACAGCTGATGGAGGAGAGGAAAGTTCACGAAAAGTCCAAGACATTCTTGAAAAATCGTCACACGGTTGGTACAGCGACATCACAACTAACAGCAGACTAATGTTACAATTATTGTCTAGTTGCTGCTTTTGGAGGCTCATTAACTTATCTGCGGTTTAAGGTTCAAGATGAGTTTAAACGCCTAAATGCAAATGCTGTGTTCTCAGAAGCTATGGTTTAAACTGCACCTGTTGTTTAGTCTAAAACTCAGTTGCTGTCCTTAATGAAATCACCTTAATGTGACTAGAGGTCACTGTACCTGAGATTGATCTTAACCTGTGGCACACCAGGGTCTGCATATTCAACTGCTAAAACTGTGAAAGTTTGGACTTGGGTGATAGATAAAAGTAAAAGTCCTTCCATTTTACCCGTATTTGTGAACTTCAGAATAAAAGCCACTTATCAAATCTTACAACTGAAAAAAATCCTAGTAAGTATAAAGGGAGATTTCTACCGATCAACTGATATGAACTAAAACTAATTCAATAATTAAACTTAAAAGGTGTCCCATCTGCCAGAGCAATCAGTTTAACTCAGGACACAGCTCTGTGTTAAACCCTTCTTCATAATAACAGTGGCATTATGTGAATAAACTGGCATTTAAAGGGTTAACATTATGGAAACGAATGGAGTGAAAGTGGAAAATTATATTAAATATATAATTTTGTGTCAGTTTTTTAGACGCAGACATTTTTGTCCTCTTAAGAGCAAATGTTGTGACGGGTACACATGGGGTCAAGTTGTTGCTCGTGTTTCGCAACAGCACCTAAACTTCCGTACGCGGTACCGTCATTGAAACCGGTTGTTTCAGGAGTTGCAGCAGCAGCTGCAGCAGTGGCGGCAGCGCACGACGCAGATGCAGCAGGAGAAGGAGCAGCAGCTCAACAGCGTGTGCTGCAAGAGGACGGTGAACTTGGACAGGCTGACGGAGATGAGGAGGAAGGTGAGCGTCTTCTCCTGGTGCTGAGCGTGAAGCAGTGAACAACTGCATTCGCCACGTTCGCTGTCACACGGACATTAATGAGCTGCTGGATTGTGTTCACAGTTCAAGGAGATGGAGCTGGTGGTGATGGATGACAAGGAGGAGCAGAAGAAGCTGCGTCAACAGCAGGCGGAGGCCAGAGCTGCTACCAAGGTAACGACATCCAATCAGAAGTTACCGTCAGATCAATCGCTCTGGTTATTTAGTGTACTGATCCCTAATTCTGACCCTGGCCTGTGTGACCTTGTGACCCGGCAGCTGCAGGCGTGGTGGAGAGGCTGCAAGGTCCGCCGAGGACTCGGGAGTTTCAAAAAAGCAGATGACAAGAAAGGCAAGAAGAAGAACAAGAAGAAGAAGGGAGGAAAAAATAATAAGAAATGAGTTTTCTCCAACAGTCCTTTGAGATATAAAAGTAATAATTTATTGCTATAAATAAATATTTATAGTAGCACCTTGATTCAAAGTCCTCTTATTCCATATTTTATGTACAACATGAATGCAAGAAATCATAATGACTTCCGGCAATCGACACTACTAGGTAGTCTACTGTTATTGACCACGGGCCATACATTGAAACACACGTTAACACCTGTATCATGACATGATAAGGACACACAGTTGAACACTGAATCACACAATATAAAATTCCCGAGCAGATAAAAACTAATTCTACAGACGGCCGTCTTTCCTAACAGAGTACATCAGTCAGCGTATCATGGCGATCACAGAGAGGTGAATCATCAAAAAGTCACATCCATGTAGGAAACGAATGTGGTCAAATTTCTCCCAGCTTTATGTTCCCACATCTGACAGAGGAGCAGAAGACCCGGCGTTGCAAAACAGGAAACACCACCACTGAAGAGCATCATATCAGGATGAGCTTCGGGGGAGCTGACGCTTGCTTGTCCGTCCGTGCTGAAGCTCTTACAACACTTGGCGAGCTGTGATGAACTATGATGTGTTTTTAAAATCAGTACTCACAACTGTCAGGGCCAAGTTTCAAGATCAAGGCCAGAGTGAAGAAAACAAAAAGTCCTGTTACACCATAGCTGTGGTGTCAGTCAAAATGTACACAAGCAATGTGAATATTTGGTGGATTTTTTTTATATTATACATTATTATTTTGTAAATAATATTCACCTGAATATTATTGGGTTTTGTGCAGTTGATCGCATAAAACATGCCGTTTGAATATGTCAAATCTGGCTCTGGGAAATTGTAATTTTTTTTTTTACTATTCTGACATTTCATAAACCAAACAATGAATCAGTTACCAAGAAAACACTGTACAGGTTATTAATAAATATTAATTAAATTCATTGTTAGATGTGGCCCTAAAAAAATGATGCTACAGGAGTAGCAGAGCCAGAATATCGAGTCTATAGCCGACGGTTTCCACACCCGTAACAATAACATACCTGAGTCAAAGCAGAGCAAAAAAAAGTTGTCTGGAGACTGAAAACTCATTCTGAGTTCAAGTTGTAATCCTTGCTAGCGTGTAGTGTGTGTGTGTGTGTGAGTGTGTGTGTGCGTCCGCTCCGTGGGGCCAAAGCTTCACACTTGCAGCTCCTCTGTCTCGGTCGAGTGGGTCTGCTCGGCGTGCATGTAGTTTTTGTCTCCGATGATGACATAGTTGAGATGGGAGCTGTGGATGTTGATGCTCGGGGAGTCGGCTGATGGAATTGGAGGACAGAGAGGAGGAGGAGGAGGAGGAGGAGGAGAAGTCTGTGCTGCTCCCTGCTGTCCACAGCTGCAGCTGCACCTCCCTTGATTTGAAACACACAAACAAATTAGTTGTTTTCACCTCTCATGAGGGCAGTCTGAGTGCTGTGATATGTAAAAATGTCAAAATATGCACATCAGACAACATAGCATAGTATGAATTTCAGCCCGAAGTGCTTTCAATTCCAAGGAAATTAAATAATAACAATAGGAATATTAAAAGAGGTTACCCACCCTGCATTTGGAGCTCAGATTCCCGCATTAGAGGCTGACTCTCAGCCACAGCGGTTGGGTAGGTGTTGTTCCCGATGACGCAGTCGATCAAGGTGGAGTTGCTGATGTTCACAATCAAAATGGTAGACGGCGGATTCTGGAGGGCCACTGTATTTTACGAGTGGGCGACGGAGAGAAAGGGGAAGAGAATATGAGGAACGGGAAGCTGTAGTTCCAGAGTGATGACACAGGTCCCTATGGTTCCTGAATACATTGGACAACGCTTGCTTTGCAGGAAAGCCACAACAACAAAAATTGTCAGGGTTCATTTAAGTTTGTAACTGTTTCTGCATAAAGAGATGGAAAAAAGCACCTGAATGTTTCAAGAATTATAAGGTCTGTTTGTCACATGCAATGCAGCTAGTGTAAAAAATAAGAATAAGAAAAGAGAATTTTTCCTTCAATTATAAAAAAAATAAATAAAAATATGACCAGCAAAGGATTAAACAAATAGATACAGTGAACTAAAATACCCTGAATGTTTTATTGTAAATAAATAAATAGCATAAAATGAAGAGCTTACCTTGTGTAGTTTTATCCTCTTCAGGTTGATGACAACATGTGACCTTCTCACACAGCAGAGCGCTCATGGGGCAGCAGAACAGCTGGCGGGCTCTGCTGCAGCTCTTCTGCGCCACCTGGATGATGCCCTGCATGATGCGCTGCATGTTGGAGGTTTTGCAACTCATCATCTAGATGAGAGAGGCAGACAGAAATCCCCCTTAGCTTCGTGCATTACAACAGCTCACACCGCTGGCCCACCTGCGCTTTTTTTCGAGGTCACGTGCACTCAGGCTGGGCTTTTTATTTTTTTTTCTTCTCCGTACTGCAACAAACAATATGCGAAAATGGGGGGGGGGGGGGGGGGGGGGGGGAACCCCGCCTTTT
>NW_022280218.1:105240-121432 GCF_004355925.1 Anarrhichthys ocellatus | reverse complement strand
GGGGGGGGGGGGGGGGGGGGGGGGGGGGTGTTGGAGCCAACCCGTCTATTGTTGGAGCCAAAAGTTTTAGTTGTATCTTGGAAAAATTAAACGTGTCTCCACTTGCGCGCTCTCTCTTTTCAACTAATGCAAAAACAGTCAAACCTCCTTCCCACCACACATGCAGATGTACTACACCTTAATACCCCGGTAACAAAGGGGAAAACATATCGTTAAACAGGTGTCAGTTCGGAAAATATATACATATGTATTTATAAATAAAATAATCTCACCTGATTGAACGGCTTTTTTCACTTTTGTTAAATTGCTGTCATTAGAAGTACTCGTCGCGCATCATTCGTGTTGTAGGCTAGTTACATTATAATCTTGTACACGAGGAACGACGACTGATATACGACTTTCTTTGGAAAATCCCGCACGCATGCGCACTTTAATTTGGGGTTTCCGTCTCAGCATGGCTTCAGTGTCAAGTATTGACAGCAGGGGGGAGGGGGGCAGAAAAGTCCGAGTAGCACGCAACGCAAAGTGTCGTGTGCAATTTGTTTTGGAATTACATGATACACTTTATTAAATTCTGCACGAGACAGAGAGTTGTTTGTGCGGCTGCAGTAAAGGTAATACTCGGTTCCTCCCACTGGTTTCTCGCCCTAGCTCTGTGCTGCTGGTGCCTTCACTGCCCCTCGTAACTGCCCACTGTTAATTACAAGTTCAGGAACGTTGGGGACGTTAGGAACGTTAAATGTTTCACATTATGTTGGATTTACAAAAAAGATGGTTGTCAGCTAAACAAGATGAATTGTAGCCTACATGACATAAGATGACACACACCTGTTTCGCACTGAAGCATCAAGGAGGAAATGATGCAACATGAGTATGCAGGGAGAGTTTGTAGCAGCAATTAAGCTGTCCTCAAAGCCCACTTTAGAATAATAATGACATCTTTAAAACACCATACTGTTGAGGAAATATTATATGGTCAAAATTTAGAAACTGTTGGTAATATGGTGAGGAACACATTACTTAACTACCTTCTTCAAATATAAAGAGCCAGAGCTGTTTTGGAGGAAATCAAAGTCAAGTCAAATCAAAAAGCAAATCATACTCTATCTATCAATGCAGAGGGTGCCAATTATGATCATAGCAGGGGATTATGGCTCGACTTTGTCTTATTGGGTCGAAACGCCAGAAAAAGTAACAGTACAAAAACATTTTTTTATTGTGAGACCAGCACACTTCATCTTGTGGCATTCATCAGGGCTGTCAAACAGTGCACTCAAAGATTATTAGAATAAGTATGAATCAATATTTATTAAGAATTATATATACATACACATACATATCAGCCAATGTGGCATTCACACATGTATTAGGGAGCCAATCATATTCCTGAACTGGCAAGGGGTTGTCCTAATGATGGATATTAGTGACACCATGTGTAGGCCATAAAAAGGAGTAGTGCATCTATGAGAAGCTTCTCTAGCTGAAAATGGGTATTTTCGCAAAATGTGCCTTTTGAGACTAACTATGAAACATTACAATATGAATAAAATAATTAAAATAATATTTTAAAAATCTGAGATAAAAAAAGAGAACCAAATGAGAACCAAAATGAAAGCACATAAATGAGGAATTGTAATACGTAATTAACCTTTGTTGCATGTCATACCCTCCTCTCCCCTCTTTCGCAAAATCTGTTGGGCTGTCCAATCAAAAGTAGCCAAGTGCGTAAACAGGAAGTCACTGTAACATCATCAGTGACATAACTTTCAGTTTTAGAGTTAGCAAGTGATACATGTAAGTTCTGCCAATTCTTTGTAATGTAGGTATTCCTTTGTTTTATTGAAATATATAACTAAATTCATGAAATGAATGTATGAATGAGTATTTCAGAATAAGGAGTATTCATGCAGTTTCTAAACAGTTACATCATTAGCATGACATTTTGTAATATGAAGTATTTTTATATGAGGTTATATTTTGGTTAGACAGAAATTTGATCCAATGTCAGATATGTTGACCATGTTCTATATTTACTCTTATATCCAGGGCTGTAACCAGGATTTTAGAAACACTGAGGCAATGAGCCCCCCTCCCTAACCAAAACCACCCTCACCACATTTAGAACAAAATGAAACCAAAAAACACCACCATTTCTTTCTATTATTTGGACTTTTCAAAATGTTTAATATTCATATTTTTCAGTACATATTCAGTTTTACTCATTCTGCACAATTCTTATCTTATCAATAAGTCTTTCTCTATGAATTATTTTGTTGCCTAGTTTAATATGATACAATATGATAAGATTGACGGCTAATTATAATTCTTTTTACACCGGAATTGTGCGACCAAAAGTGCTGCTGAGTAAGCAGTTACAGGGATGAGTTGTGAATTTAGCAGAGCTGAACACAACAATGTTGCTTTGATTCTATTAAGACAAAATGCACTTTAGTCTGTTATCAGAGAAGTCAAAAGTATAGCTGAATACAACAATAAATACAATTGTTAGTTAAATAATTGAAAGAACAAGTAAATGCGGTATACTTCTCCTTTAGCATCCAATCAGTTGAGATTTTAATAATCTAATCGACCGTATTTTTTATTGATGTATTTTCTATTTAGTTATAAATAGACTTGTCTGATAACCCTTTACTACAGTTCCTGAGCAGCTCCTGGTGAGACTTCCATTTTCCCGACTGCACCCGAAAGCATCGTGAGTACAGTGAAACAACCAGCAGGAGCAGTCATGAGTGGAGCTCAGCGGAGAGTAGGCACAGCTTCCTGGATGGAAACAAAACGCAGGAGCAGACACACACACACGCACACACACTCACACACACACACTCGCGCACACACACGCAGGCCAGATAGGAGCGAGCAGAACGCCCAAACATGTTGTTAGTTTTTCATTAAGCCCGGTGCGTGTGTGTGTGTGTGTGTGTGTGTGAGTGAGTGAGAGAGAGGCGGTAACCGGGCGACAGTAGCATTTCGGCGGTGACGGCAGAAGGTGAACAGCAGACTGTATCAACACATGTGCCCGTGGCACAGTGAGAGCACTGCGGCTGTGGTTCTGGACTCGGGCAGCTCCTACACCCAGCGGTCCTACAGGCAAGGTAGGCCCCCCCCTCCCGTCTCTCCTCTGCTCATACTGTCTTACTTTGTCTGCATCACACGGGACCACCCATTAACCGAAACCGCTTACGCCTTATGAAATACATCACACCATGAATGCGTCAGAATGTGGACCCGGTACGAGCATGCAACCTTGAGAGGGAGATGCAGATGTGTCAGGTGTGGTCTGTTTGAATGCACGGTAACAGATGTGACATCACACGGTTACTTTTGTCATAAACAACACTAACCTCAGCAGAATATGCCCGGGACACAAGGGAATATTACTTTACCTTTAAATAACTGCAATTCAATGTCCACCTCACTGATTCTGGTTAAAGTGATGTACAGTACATGAAGGTTTGCATTTTCTCCAACTCGTCATTATCTTCATATGTCTGTCTTTCAACTTGACATGCTCATCCAGAATGGCAGACAAGAGGGAGAGATTGCAGCTGTATAAATGATGCCATATATATTCTGCCACACACTCCCCGAGGCACGCAGTCCCAGCAGCCTCAAACACAGCAGCGGCCTGTGTGAAAAGCAGCTTTTCACTGATCCTTTGATCCCCCCCCCCCCTCCCTGGCTGGAATGCAATCTAGACCTTGATCCGTGTGGACTGCTAATCACAGAACGGCCAGCTCCACGCCTGAGAGCAACTGTTAGCACACAGGGGCGTTTTGATTAATGAATAGCTCTAACTTAGTATTCTCAGCTGTAATTGCTTGCTTGAAGGCCAGTACTGATAGTGATGCGTTTTGTATGGAAGCTTCTAGTCGTTCAGCATTTGGTGTTGACATTTAAAGTGTTTGGGATTTAATCATTCAGGCCCGGAAATGCTTCTGAAACAGCGCTCAGACCGTGGCCTAATCCTCAAACTCTTAAACCTGTTCACTGTGTTACATTGGAATCAGACAGCCACGACAGTAGTGATGAAATCCACAGTTCACAGTCAATCAAAATGCTTTAAATCCATCACATCAAAGGTTTGACGAGATCCGATTTGTCTGTTGTTCCACCAGACTCTGTTGACAAATGGTCACCCAGGCAATCTCCTCATTTTGTTCAGGAACGAAAGGCTTTACACTGTTGACAAATATACTGGGGTTTCCACGCAGCAAAGCTACCTGATACCTGTCAGTGCCTGGGCAGGACAGGACAGGCTGACAGTATGTGTGGGATGACGACTGCAGCCGGCTCAGCTCGCCCGTCTTAAAGCAGTGCAGAACGACACGCTGTGACTGTGCAGAAATACCAGCGTGCAATGCCTGCTACGCAAACTCCACTATCAGCCATCTGCTGATAGTGGATCTGCTGATCATGTGCTACCGATCGGCGTCGGCACGCATGATGAAAGAGCACTCACTGAAAAATGTAGGACACCGGTGGTGGTGGTGGTGGCTCTATTGATCGAGCTGCCCCCAAATTTTCCTGCCAACTTCACCAGCCTCGATGAAATAGAGAGCACTGCGTGTCGGATTAATGTGTGATTTCAACAGCCGCTCAGGCTGCAGAGTGTGTGTGTTTTTTCAACTCCACCGTTTCCTGTGTGACCCCTTTCTGTGTCCAACCACTGTTATCTACGGGATTAAATCGCTAAATCCCAGATTATGGGTTGATTATTTCTCACGCTTTTTTTGGGGGGGATTGGGCTGAACCAAAGCTTTTGGGGTATGATGTCTTTGGTTCTCTTTAACACCAGATTAGGCCTTTATTACGCACCAGCCTCTGCCCTGCTGTCCCAGAAGCTAGTACATGTCTGATGTCTGATAGAAGACGGGATCCTAATACATTTATGCTCATAAGCTTTCACGCTTTCAAGCTTTTAATGTCATCTTGTAGCTTTTAATACGAGATAAGAATGGCCGTATAATTATTGCTTTGCAGATTTTTGTTTTTCATTTAGAAAATGTTGCAATTAACCTCTTTATTCCTCTACTGAGTGGCTATTCGCTCACTTCTTTGCTGTTATAGAAACAATGCGGCAAATTGCAGAAGGCGACCAGCTGATCCTGGATGATCTTCTCGGCAACCTCTCAAAATAATAATCTCGATCACCATGTATATGTTTTTGCATTCATCCTTTAAGGTTTGAAAAGGATTCCTGATTTCTCACACGTCTTGCATGCATACAATTCATTGCAGCTAGTGCATCGTGTCTGATGGACACATTTGTGCTCGTCGCTGTAACTGAACAGATTTTGTGGACTGGCACATGCGTGTGTTTCAAAAAAAACAAAAACGATCGGCAATTCATTTTCCCTGTCAGAATGGACGAGGATCCGGTCAATAACTGTAGAACAGTAAACACAGACCTTACACCTCGGCTGTAAAAAAGAATGACTCGATGAGTAATCAGTAACACGGCAGTAATTACACATCATTATGTTGTGCTTCACGCACCGCGCGGCTCTGAACGGTGACTAATTCGTCTCTCAGGTAACGGGACCGTGACAACAGAACGCCTCGAGAGGTGAGGTCATCACGGATGGTGTTGTGTGAGCTGTGTGGCAAAGAGGAAGAAGAGGGTCACACCTACACTGAAGAGAGGAATAAGATCTGTGCTGCTTTTTTAGTTTTTTTTTCCACTTACAGGAACATGGAGGCTGTAGCTCCTCTCCATTTACAGCAGAAGGGCTAGGGAGCAGACCTGATTACTCCCTCCCCCTCTTGCCTGCGTCGCCCCACCATGGCCAGCAGGAGTCCTACTCTCAGCCGGGAAGACGGGGGTTCGACACCGGGGACCCCTGAGGCCGGCGCTAAACACCCCCAGCCGGGGCCCGAGGCTTACTGCAAGCTGTGCCTCAGCGAGCAGCTGTCCGCAGCCACCAGGGAGCTGCAGGGCTGCGGCTGTGTCTTCTGCTCAGCGGTAAGGACAGGGCTGTGGGAGTCGAACCTGTGAGGTTTGTTGTTACTGAAAACAGAGCAGGGGTTACTCCAGGCTGTATTTAGATCAATGCTGATCCAGTACTCATATCCCTCTGTGCTTCTTACTTTTAAGATTTCACAAAAAAAGTGATCTAACGCCAGGCTTTTCTTTGGGCAATTTAGGCAAATCTCCAACACTTGAATCACTTGGAATGGGATGTTCCCTTTTTATTGCAGCACCGCTTCCTGTTTTAATAACTTTAAAATAGATCCTTTAGTGCCAAATCTGTTGCAGCTTCAGAGAAATGAAAGGGTTTCAACACAGGGCTGGCTCACACTCACTTTTATGTTGTTGTGTCCTTGGAAATTATTGTGATTAATCAAAGCTGTTGGCAACTTACTGGATCTCACAAACATTTCCTAGAAGCCTTTTCACTCCTTTTAATGAGAGACGAGGTGCTATCTCTAGAATACAGAGCTGTGTCATTCATAACAGCAGCCCAGATGTCTGCTGCCACGCTGTTCCAGTCTAACACATGCCTGTCTGACATATCGAAACTCAGATGTTGGTGTTATGACCTGACGCAGAGAGGTTGCTCCACAGCGGCAGGTGTTAATCTCTGTCCAAGGTAGCAAAGTTGTCACTGTAGTACGAGGTCACGAAGATAAAACACACACACACACACACACACACACACACACACACACACACACACACACACACACACACAGTGTCACTGGGGAAGAAGGAGGGAAAGGGATACTGTAAACCCTGCTTATCAGTTGAACTCTATTTGATCAACCTGAACACAGACTATTGCTTGTGTTTTTTGTTGTTGTTGTTTTTCATTCCGGCTCAGTATTTGGATGAACAGTACATCATGCTTTATGAGAAAGCACATGACGAGCCCAAGTTTGCACGTAGAAATGAGTCCTAAAAACACATTCCGCTCCTCTGCGATAGATTTGTTTTTCCACAGGACAAATAGCGACACGTAAATGTTTTGTATTTTCTGTTTCTCAAACCTGTCTGCCTTTGAGCAATGTTTACATAGTTCCTCCGACCCTTCCATATTTCATAGCTGAGGCAACGGATGACTTTGTACAGCAGCTCCGCTTTGTTTGCTTATTGGATTCGTCATGAGAGGATTGTGTTTTTACTAACTCTGCCGTGTTGCTTTCTCCCTCTCCAGTGTTTGGAGCAGTATGTTCAGCTGGCCATCATGGAGGGAGGGGGGGCACCCATCACCTGCCCAGATATGGCCTGCCTGAAGACCGGAGTGCTACTGGACTCTGAGGTATGCCCTGCTTAGACCCAATGATAGGAGGGAAAAAAAAACAGCCAATAGTATTCAGAGGTCATAACATTTTATTAATCGCACAAACAAAAACTAAACCTGAACTAAAAACCCTGCTTTATGCAAACCTGTTTTGGGAAGATACGTTTGAATTTCTTTCTAATGAATTTGCTGCAGTTTTCAGTCCAGAGTGCTGCAAGCAAACTTCTCAAGAAATATAAAGTTGGATTTTCCCCCCTTGTGTTTTTAAGAGTGTGTGGGCTGGATTAACTAAGATGAAGTGTTGTAATAACGCAGCGGACGCAGCCGTAGTGATATTTCTGAGGGAATTATTTTCCAGTGTGAGGAGCTGAGGATGAGATAATGCCAGCAGTCAGACGGAAAGTGAAACTCCATGAGCTGTAACACATCGGAGATGCCAGTCAGTAAACATGACAGAGAAGAGGCTTAAACTGCTGATTCACTCTCAAATGGAAATTCTGCTCCTCAGTTCCTCATTTGTAATGTTTTTTTTTTTCTTGTCTCACTACAACTGAATCAAGAAACTTCCTTATGATAAACAAACCCTCTTTGTACTTCTTATTGATTAGAAGTGGTTGGATTGTTGAATTTCTATCCCCTGTTATCCAGTAGGGAAATTAGGCAGGTGTTAAACAGACAAACAGTATTACTGGGGGGAAATTATATTTAGTCTTTTTTTTTTTTGGCCAATTGGCATATCGTACTGTAATATTTGCAGACCGTTGCAACACCTGTCTTGCTGATCATATGCAACTTGCAGCTTTTACTACGACATAAGAACAGCAGTATAAATGTTGCTTTGCAGCTTTTTTCCATTTAAATGTTGCAATCAGCCTATTGTTTTTCCTCTTAGTGGCTGTCCTCTCACTACTGAAGTGTCTTAAGAATAATGCAGCAAATTGCAGTTGCTAGGTGACCAGTTGATCCTGGATGATCTTCTCGGCAACCACGCAAAATAGCCTCATTTTAATCTCGATCGCCATGTATTGTTTTGCATTTATTCATTAGGGTTTGAAAAAGATTCTGGATTCCTCAAATGTCTTGTATGCACACAATTCATTCAGCGTCTCAGAGTGACTGACACACACCCTCTCTCTGTGCTGTGTGATTGACAGATAGCTAGCTTGGCCCCAGAAGACCAGGTGGAGCTGTACCAGCGTCTGAAGTTCGAGCGAGGTAGGTATTGTTGCGTTAGCATGCCGGTGACCGGGGACAGGCATTGGGCTATTTCAGGTCGCACTTCAGCTGGTGTGTCGTTACCTAAGCACAGCTCCACATGCCTGGGATAATGTGGGGCCTCCTGCTCTTTATTCTCTTCTGCTGGGGTCCGGTTTTACCCGGGAGGTTACTGACACTGTGGCTTTAATACCTTCAGTTAAACCAAACATTACCAGCAGGGAATTCAATAACAAATGCTGCAAGAGTTCCATGGCACCATTCTGTTCAATTTGAAGCAATGATCGTTTCAGTGCTAATTAATTGTATGACCTACGTGTAGCTGTTTGCACCATTTGTTGTGTACATTTTTGTGAAATGTGTATATCTCTGTCTTGCACTGGAGGCCTGGGAACAGGAGGAAAATAACTGTTGAGATATAGGTTTCTGTTGACATTTACAAATTGCAAACAGAGGTTTGCCTTCTAGCCATATTGGTCTTTTCCAGTTGCATGGTATTGTTTACTTTGGCCATAAATCATGAGACTCATAATATTGGAAGTATAAAAAGTGCAAAGTAGGTGTTTCCCTTCTGTAAGGATTCAGAGTGAAAGTATGAGCTGGTGAGGGGATCAGACCAGGAAAGCTCCAGTTCTTTGTTCATGGTTGTAAAACATGCCAGATTTATTGTTTGAGCATTCCTTCTGTCCCCGTAAGCTGCTTAGAGAGTTGTTTGCCTTCATAGATAACCCATTAGAAATGACAACAATTGATTTATTAGATGTTTATAGCCGTGCTAACCAGGGATGGCAGTGTCATATAGATTGCCATACCTTTGGTACATTCATGTCCCCCTCAGGATAAATTGTAACAGTTTTGGTTGGATTTTCTGACTTTTCTTCTGGAACCGTCCGTCACACGTGTAAAACTAATGACGTTACCATCAGCCTCTGCTGTGCTTGTTTGTTTAATGCAAATTTGCAAATATTAGCATGCTAACATGCTAAATTAGGATGGTGAACATGGTAAACATTGCCTGCTAAACATCCGCATGTTAACATTCTCATTGTGAGCACGTTAGCTTTTAGCTGAAACCACAGCTGTACCTTAAGTACATCTACATCTGCTCGATATCTGCTTCAGAAATGCACAATCGCATCCCGTCTTTGCTTTCTGCAGGAGTCAAGTTGGACCCCAGTAAAGCCTGGTGTCCGGTGCTCGAATGCCAGTCGGTGTGCAGTGTGCAGCTGAGCACTGAGGGCCAGCCCGACGCCGTGCCCTGCCCGACCTGTCTCACCGTCTTCTGCTCCGGGTGCAGAGGGCCCTGGCAGGACGGCCATACCTGCCCGGAGCGCCAGCCCATGATGTCGCCCTCTCGTGAAAGCAGGTCAGTGAGCCGGCCGTTTGGTGAGCTGCACTTTGAAAATTATACTGTGCTAGAAGCAGGATTATTATATTACATCCTATTCAAATCCCATCCTTCCATCAAATATAAAAAGAGCTGACAGTTATTGAGGCAGGATATTTTCATTGAATGGATTATAAAGTGATGTGTAGTTCCTGACCTCCCAGCAGAGGCCCTGAGCTAAATATACAATAAGCATTAATTCAGGATGAATAGCTTAGTACTCCTCAGGAGTGCCCTCTGTGTAGTCCCCGTTGTACAGCTACGTGCCGCTACGAGCTGTGGCTCTGCCACACTGACTGATGTCATTGGGGAGTCACTGACTTATATCGGAACTCCATTGTTACTGTGCCAAAGGGAGGAGGAGGGTGGGCACCGAGCCACGTAGTTGACTGTACTGAAGGAGCCCGTGCACTGCAGTGAAGCAGCGGTGTCTGCAGTGTGCTGTGGGAGGACGGTGCAGACATGAGGGGATTGAAGGGAGATCAACTTTAAGTTTGAACTTGAGAGCATGATGTGCGTTTGCCTCAGCCTGCAGGTTTAGTCTTCAAGCACAATGTTATTGTACCAGGGTCATTGCCAGTGGTTTAGAAATAATCATTTTCAAGATTTTCACATTTAGCTTTTTAATTCATTTAATTGTACTACCCTACATAATGATGGGATTGTTGTTTCTAAGCCCTCTCTACACTAACCTGATAATCATTTTGTGTTTTTTTTCCGAATCAGCATCAGCAACGAGTGACAAATCCGTTACATCACCGTACGATATTGATTTAAACAACAAACAAAAAAAGTTATTTCCATAGACTGTATATAAGAAGGTTATTTCTCATCACACACATCAACATTTTTGTTGCAGTTTTTCTGGTGTTATTTTTTGCTGACGCTGGCACCGGAAAATGACATCATCATTCTTAATCACCTACAGAACACGGACTGACTTGATAGCTTTTCCATCATCTCCCTTTCCCCCTCAAATGTAAACCTGCTTTGATCAATGATTTTATTTTAAAAAGGGAGAAAAACCCGATGTAGATTGTGAAAGGAGTCACTTGTGTTGCCAACACCCATAGAGAAGTATCACCTGACTGTGCAGTTCCCCTCCAGCTCTATGGAGTTTTTTTTTAGCATCTAACAGCTTATTTTTGGTTGACTGACTGATCATATAAACCCCCTCAAGGTGAGCACTCTCCCTTCACTCAGCTGCTAAATGAAGAATTGACACGCTGCCTGGAGGCCTTCGTGGCCTCATACTCCACTGGGCCCCAGCTGACTGCATATCTGTGCCTTCCTCCCGACACACAGGGCCCGCTCCGGCAGCGACTCTGACATGCCCATCAAGCAGTGCCCTATGTGCGGCATCTACATCGAGAGGAACCAGGGCTGTGCACAGATGCTGTGCAAGAGCTGCAAACACACCTTCTGCTGGTACTGTCTGCAGAATCTGGATGTGAGTCTCCCCTGTTACATACACGGGGTGAAAAGTATCTATAAGACCTAGCCACCTGTTTGTTACAGCTAAGCTCTAAATCTCTCAGCCTCTGCATCACTATCTTTAGTTTGTGTTCGCATGTCCTCGGTGATTGCTAGATAACAGTGTTTTTGTGATTGCAGGGGGATATCTTCCTGAGGCATTATGATAAGGGGCCGTGCAGAAACAAGCTGGGACACTCCAGGGCCTCGGTTATGTGGAACAGAACGCAGGTGAGGTCACTCACCACAGACAGCAGACCAGACACACAATAGTCATTTCAGGCTTGCGATGATGCTGTCTTTGTCTGAATGGATTAGCCTGCAGAGCCAATCCTCTGTGTGTGGTCAATTATTGCGTGCGTTGGTTTGATTTTGGTAAAACTGTGCCATCACTCTACCGGGATTGGACGTTAAAGATTTTGGACTCCCAGCTGCACTGTTCTGCGGTCAAATCAATGAGTCACCGTCTCCAGTGAGGATGTTGAAGGAACCTATGCAGGACAGGAAAGTTCCATGCTGGCATGTTTTTTGGCACACTTAATTGAAAATTTAAACAAAAGTTTAAATACGTGCAAAACTCAACGCTCATCTCTTCCTTTAAAGACCTATAAAGTGTTGTTAGCCCCAAATAGTCCTGTATCAGGCATTCAACTGAACTAATCTCAGCGCTAATGTCAAATTCCTGCCCTGCAATGAAGTTGTCCGGTCAACAATACGATCGGCCTCCAAACCTTCTTTCTTTTTCGCTTCCCCCGCTCTGATGCAATTATCACATGATTATCATCAGGTTTGCAGTGAACTTCCTGAGCTGATTGTGTCTCGGTGTGTCTGCATCGCTAAGTATCTGGAGAGACGAAGAACCACAACAACGCAGTTGTTTTCCGTGCAACCATGACAGACATGGTTGCACATCTAGTCTAACAGGTCCTATACATTTTACAATCTGCTTGTCCTAAATTCCTTCCTAGCTGCATTCAAATACTGCTGTATTTCAGTACTACATACAGTACATTCTTTTTAATCTTACGTGTTATAAAATGCACGAAGGCTGCCAGTCTGATTGTTTGGCAGTAATGATTATTGTAAAGATTTATCAGTGTTAATTTGCTGCTTGTCTAATCTTTTCGATATTTGAACCGTTGGTGGCACTGTCACCTATATACAAGCTGTAAACAAAACACTGACATATCCTGTTCTAAAGTTTGTGCTGCTGACGCGGTGACATCCAGCAGACTCAGAGAAGCGTAGCTACTGTTTTCAGTCGTGTTTCTGTCCCCCCGTTAGTCCAATATTCACTCTCCTTTAAGCCCTGTTTTGGTCTCCACCGTCTCCTGAGGGAAATATCTGGCTCTTTAGCTGCTGTTAAGTGCTAACTTTGTCTCTTTACTGTTTAGTGCAGGGCAGGTAGCGCACTGTGGGTTTATATTATTCACTGAAAACAGCTGCCTGCAGCTGGGAACAAGCAGTGAACCTCCTGAGCTGATTGTGTCTGCATCGCTAAGTATCTGGAAAAAAACTGTTGTTCCTTGCAAAACAACTCATGACGAACTGAGTTGTATCTAACGGGTTCTAAAAGTTTTCCAGTCTGCTTGTCCTGAATTCCTTCTTAGCTGCCTGCAATCACTGCTGTGTGGACAATGCATTTAAAGTACACACAGTGGCTTAAATCCCCTTCTAGAAGAGCCCGCTCTCAGCCACAGCAGCATTAGTGCAGCATCTGATGTTGGGCAATAAGGCCTGAGCCAGGAATGGAACTGGAACAGACGGCATTCCAGTTCATTCCAAAGGTGTTGGATGAGGTTGAGGTCAGTGCTTTATGCACGTCATCTCCCTCCATACCTACCTTAGGAAAACCATGTTTTTTGTGCACAGGGACATTTTCATGTTGAAGGAGAAAAGGGCCAAACACAAACTGTGGCCACAATGCTGGAAATACACACTGTATATTATGTAGCATTAAGATTTCCTTTACTTGAAGCTAAGGAGCCTATTCCAAATAATAAAAGACATCCTTTGACAAAACGTACATAACTGCCTGTGGACAGGGGGTGCCCATGAACTACAGTCAAAACAAATATTTTCATTGTCAAATGAATAGTAATAGCCTGTAATGAGATAATGGTAATGATTTGAGTGGTTCAAAATGATTACAGTAGATTACCCATAATCCCACCAGCACCCTTCATAAACAGTAGGTTCTTTATGTCTGGTCTTTCCATCGCTTTTTCATTCCCGTCATCTGTCATTGGTTTTAGAAGGAGGCTTCAGGTCCATTTACTGGCGTGTTATTTGTGCTATAAAGCAACGCCTCCCAATAACATAAAGCATCACAGTATTACATTTTTTTTTATCTTACGTGTTATAAAATGCTATAGAGGCTGTTGGAGGCTGCCAGTCTTCTCAGTAACAGTGTTACAGTCTGTCAACCTGATGAATGGTAGTCAAATATTCACTCTCCTTTAAGCCCTGTTTTGGTCTCCACCATCTCCTGAGGGAAATATCTGGCTCTTTAGCTGCTGTTAAGTGCTAACTTTGTCTCTTGACTGTTTAGCGCACAGCAGGTAGTGCACTGTGGGTTTCTATTATTCACTGAAAACAGCTGCCTGCAGCTCGGAACAAGATGGATGAGAGCTGAACCAAAACCGTAAAGTTGGAGGCTGTAAAATCAAAGCAGTGGGCTGAAAGATGCTAAAACGTTACCGATCTGCAGGGTTGGGTGACAATTCTTCACTAAGAGCGACCCCTTTTCACATCACACATAATCACTCGGTCCTTCGTGAATATAAAATATTGATTAGAGCAGCTCAAGGATGTCGCTTTGTTGTCCCTCAGGTGGTGGGTATCCTGGTGGGGGTCAGCATCATCGTGCTGGTGACGTCTCCGCTCCTCCTTCTGGCCTCGCCGTGCATCCTGTGCTGCATCTGCAAGCCCTGCAGAGGGAAGAAGAAGAAGACCAAGAAGACCAAGAAGACCAAGATGACGAAGAAGGACCTCAGCCAGCCAGACTCCTCCACGTCATAGCAGCTCCCCCTTCTCATCAGCCCGGCCCAACCCAGGATCACCCCGCTGATCTAACGAAGCCCAAGGAAACCAAGAGAGAGCAAGCGCTGCGTGGTGGAAAGGAGTAAAACTGAAGGACTTTTTCATGACTCGGCAGACTGGAAGCCTCGTCAGGGGTTCAGAAATATCATCGAGATCATCAAGGGCAGACTCGCACCTTGAAGCTGCTCAAAAATCATTCTTGATTTACGAGAGTACGTACTTTATACGGTGGAAGTGTATATATGAGGAGAATGAATGTAACTCACCTCGTTCTTTTCAGATGGATAGGCAGTAAGTAAGGAGACGACGGCTGTGAGAGGTTTCCTGGACAGGGCTTCTATTCTCTCTATCTCTCCAACACACACACACACACACACGCACACACACACACATACATACCACACACACACACACACACACAGTTCAAAGTGAAACGCCACCCTCATGTGCCAAACGTCATGATGCCAAACCAGAGGTGTTAGGTGCTCAAGTGCCTCACTCTACAGTGCCTGGTTGTATTTGTTTTGCCTTCCATTCTATATTTATCTTATGCAAAAATGTTAGCATTATAAAAAATGGACAGGGTCCCTTAAAACAATGCAAAACATTCTTTGATAATGGGAGAAGGCAAACGGTGTCGTGTGTACTCTGTTCTGTACGGATATGAAATATGATAGGGCTCCAATGGTGCACAAAGAACTTTTCTTCTGCAAATATTTGTTGTTTCCACCTGGCATACGTTCCAGACCAAAGGCTTCTAAAGGGTAATGTGTGCTTTTCTACAGTGTGTTAATGTGTATTTATGGGTTTCGTGTGTATGGTATCCGGTTATTATTTCTAGATTTCTGTTGATGTTTCTGCATCAGATATTTTATAAAAGCGCCATTGTAATTGAAATAAACACACTGTATTGAACATGTATCAGAGGGTGACGTTTGTCATTTCACGGCGCTTAACTTCACCTTTGTCTTTGCGCAAAGGTCTTGACAGGAGAGTACACGGAAGCTGATGTAGCAGGAGTGAACATGCAGTTCTCACTGTGGAGACATAGAGGCGTTGCTGTAGGCATGACGGTGTAAAAGTCTTCAAGCCAACGAACTGAGCGATGCAGCAGACCTCTGGTCTCCTGGAGGTCTGCTCCAGATACATGTGGTGCATTTGACCTGCGCATTACAATGTAGAACATATGCTTATATTATTATTGTAACTTCTATCAAAATATTAAAAGCACACATTTCCTGAAAATTCCATATGGAAATTTGAAATATGACTATACACGTTTACATATATTTTGACTCAATATCTGTTTTTCACATATATCGTGAAGATATTTGAATAATGTCACATATATATTTAAAAATCGACACATTCCATAGTATAGGTACAGTGTGAATAGAAACTTCAGTACCCTACAGGGATATTGAAGGGTCAAATGGAAATTGAATTAATAATTGAAAATATAATTTTATCATTATCAGAAATATATTTTTATTACAGTACACAGTAGAGGGAAACAGGTATGCAAAAGTAATACACTTGTTTAATTACAAAATTACATATTTGTCTAACTTAATCTTTGTTTGTTTTAAAGGGTTTTAGCGACACCTTGTGTTTAAACAGGAAACTGCGCTCTTTATTTGGAAGGGAGCAGGGAGGGCTTGCAAACTGCAGTTGCAGAAACCGTAGAAGTTGAGATTCACAAATGGCGGCGCAGGAGGAATTCTTCGGGGGTAAATCATGTTATTTCAAGTGCTGTTTACAATATATGTGTGTGTGTGTGTGTGTGTGTGTGTGTGTGTGTGTGTGTGTGTGT
>NW_022280218.1:104414-105230 GCF_004355925.1 Anarrhichthys ocellatus | reverse complement strand
GTGTGTGTGTGTGTGTGTGTGTGTGTGTGTGTGTGTGTGTGTGTGTGGTCGTCGTGTTGCGCTGCAGCGACTCGCGAACAATGACTTGTGCAAAAGTACAGTCCACATCATGTCGAGTTTGCCCAAACAAACCACCGCGATTGTATGTCTTTGTATTTTTTTTAATATACACCGAGGCTACTGTATTACAGTGTGATATGCTGTGCTCTCGTTTCCATGTCGCTTTAATGGCACGTGTTCCTCATGTCACATGACTAAAGGAGATCAATGTGCTGTTTGTTTCATTGAATATTAACGTTTATGGTGCACACAGGCATACCCAAGATCCCATACTCACCCAATGCTGGGCCTGGAGATGTCCTGCGCTTCAAACACTACAATGCAGAGGAGGTAGGTGTGGGACACGCGCGCACACACACACACACACTTATTGCATGATATAGATAACTTTTTCAGAAGTGTGTTTAGACTCTTCTAACTTAATGTAATATTGTTGAGCGTAGATGATGCAGCTTGTGATATATGTGATGATGAATTGGACATATATTTATGTTTATTAAAAACATATTTGTTGTTTTAATATATTTGTATTAATGTACTTTTTCTATAAACTTTATTTAATTGTTCATTGTTTGTGGATGTTTTACATGCTTTTCTTTTTTTTTTTATGAACCACATGTGGTTTCCACTTTTTTCAAACATTTTGACCTGATGCATATCCAAGTAAGATCGAAACTTGATCAGTGATAGGATATTTACCTGCACGGAGGTGTGTGTGTGTGTGTGTGTGTGTGTGTGTGTGTGTGTGTGTGTGTG
>NW_022280218.1:63670-104404 GCF_004355925.1 Anarrhichthys ocellatus | reverse complement strand
GTGTGTGTGTGTGTGTGTGTGTGTGTGTGTGTGTGTGTGTGTGTGTGTGTGTGTGAGTGTGTGTGTGTGTGTGAGTGAGTGAGTGAGTGCGTGCGGATGCCATGTTTGAAGGTCTAAGATCGGTGCTTGTCTGTGCAGGTGCTGATGGGGAGGAAGATGGAGGACTGGCTGAGGTTCTCCGTCTGCTACTGGCACACCTTCTGTGGCACTGGTACTGTAACAACTGACCTAACACTCATTTTGTCATCAGTCCTCAAACAGTCTGTGGGAATAGGCTCTTGTAAACACACATGAATGCTGTCATTCTATTGTCTTTTTAGATTTGTATACAGAAATACATTTTTAATTGAGCCCAACAGATATTATCTTCTTTCTTTGAATTGTCGTCTTCTTTTATTAGGAGCTGATCCTTTTGGGTCTCCGACCCTCCACCAGCCCTGGAATGAAGGAACTCCGATGGACTCAGCCAAGAAGCGACTCCGGGCCGCTTTTGAGTTTTTCACCAAGCTTGGCGTGAGGGGAAATCACTTCAACTTTACCATGAAAGTCACAGTTACACACAGTTGATTACTGTATATGTTATGATGTGTGTTTCCTCTGTGACTGCTGTTTCTTCTTCTTTCTTTTTTTTTTTTACAGGTGAAATACTACACATTTCATGACAGGTAGTTGACCATTTCATTGTTTTTGATAGGTTTGTTTTTTTCTTGATATTTATTATCTGGGCTTACATAATCAAACTACCTGTACTTTGTACGTGAATATTGGTTTAAATGGATTATTAGAATATCTATCTAGTGCCAGTAAGACTTGCTACAGTGGTGTTGTGCCGTAAGACCCTCCTTTGGCAACTTCCTCTGTGCGAATCGCCGTAATTAATTAATTAAATAGTATTTAAAAGCAGGGAAATGTAATATCCGTCCTCTGTTTACTACAGGGATATGGCTCCTGAGGGCTCCACCCTGGAGGAGTCCAACAGGAACCTGGAGGAAATAACAGATCTGGCTCTCCAGCTGCAGAGCCAGACTGGAATCAAGGTGCTGTGGGCCACCTGCAACCTCTTTGTCCACCAAAGGTCAGAGTTTTATTCAGAACCCCCCCCCCCCCCCAAAAAAAATAATCCTGAGGTTTAGCAAGGAAAGAGGTTCTTTCTCAGTAAACTTAATGATGTATACACATGTTATCCATGTGACAGGTACATGAATGGTGCAGCCACCAACCCAGACTGTCACGTTCTGGCCTACGCTGGCGCTCAGCTTAAGAAGGGGCTCGATACCGCCAAGAAGCTGGGTGCAGAAAATTTCGGTATGAGTGACTTGATGTGTCTAAACTATCGACATGCTCCGGCAGTGCAGCCACATCGTTGCCACATCGTTGTATATATTTGTCTCAGTGTTTTGCGGAGCAAGGGAGGGTTTCTTCTCCGTCCATAACACGGACGTTGCTGCTGAACTGAAGCACATGGCCAACTTCTTCAAAATGGCCATCAGTAAGTGTGCACATGAATACAGGATTAATTCCAAATCAGAATTTTGGTCAGCATGCGGCCCACTTTAAATTTCACGTCTGTATATTTGTCACCAGAGTACAAAGAGAAGATTGGGTTGAAGTGTCAGTTTCTCATCGAGCCCAAGCCTAAGGAGCCCTGCAAACACCAGTATGACTATGGTAAGGTTTGTCCAAACAAACATGCTTTGTAATCCAACAGTCCTCATGATGCGTTCTATATGTCACTCTCTTCTTTAGATGCTATGAGTGTCATCGGATTCCTTCAGCATTACGGTCTGAAGAGTCACTTCAAGTTGAACATTGAGCCCAACCACACCACTCTGGCAGGACACTCCTACGAACATGACGTTGTCATGGCGTCTGCGTGAGACATTATGAATAATATCTAATATCTACTGTTGCAAAATGTTTGGCACATCCACAGCATCTTTAAAGCGATGACAGTTTGACTTTCTGTATGTTCCTGGTGGACAGGTTTGGGATGCTGGGTTCAGTTGACTCCAACACTGGCTCTACTGACCTGGGCTGGGACACAGACCAGTTCCCCATGGACATCAGGAACACCACCGTGGTCATGAAGGTGAACTTATTTCAGTGATTTGTAGCAGAGTTTATTGCCGATGATGTTTGTGCAGGTGACATTGTCCAAACACTGTAAGATAAGGATAGAAATAGTTGACATTGTTCAAACACTTAGCAAAGGTTTAAAGGATTATTCATTAGTAACGATTGATATTTTGGCCACAGGGGGGCAGAGGAACAAATTATATTAGCAACACGGGCCTTATTCATTAATATCTTCCAAAGTAAAAAAATAAATAAAACATTGTCCTCAAGAAAGGTCCGAAGAAAAGATTCACGATTTGTTCTTAAACAGCAGCATTGTTTGTGCCTGTGTTGTAATAATGATGAATCCCAATGTCCTCGTAAATTGAAGGTGTGTGGCAGTTAATCCTAATTAGCGTAGGTACACGCCCTGCCAATCCCCATAAAAGGGCATGAGACTGCAGGGCCGTGTGCACACGAAGACATTGAAACGTGTATGTTCGTGTAATGTATACTTTAAAAGACCATGATGCTTTGTAAAATACAGCGTAAACCTTTCTAGCGCTTGTCTTTGTCAAATTAAGCGGATGAATATTATAACTTTTTTTCTCATGCAGGTAACCACCTAATTGATATTGGTATACTTATTATATGTATATAAAGTAATGAAACCCCCAAATAAGAAACATTTAGCTGAAAACAGCTGCCTTCTGTGGCAGCGAACAAGGCTAATGAGGACAATCCTGGCTGGAAAACCCCCAAAATAGAAATAGATAATATAGAAAATATTGATTAGTGCATTTTTAATGTTCATATAAATGTTTATTGCACGGTCTGTAGTACAGTTCAGAACAGTGATTCAGGAACCTAGTTATTATTTAGTGTCTAATCTTCTCCAGGTCATCGTTGAACAAGGTGGTCTGCAGCCAGGAGGCCTGAACTTTGATGCTAAGGTGCGCCGGGAGTCCACAGACCTGGAGGACCTGTTCATCGCTCACATCGGAGCCATGGACACCTTTGCCAGAGGACTCAGAAATGCTGTTCGCATTATTAAGGACGGGCTCATCGCTGGTATGGTGAAGGTATGTCTGCAGCTAAAGGAAAACCACTGTTTAATGGACTTATATTTACAGGTACAGTAATGTTATCTATGTGTGATTCACACAGGAGCGCTACTCAAGTTTCAGTCATGGCCTTGGACAGAGAGTGGAGGACGGATCTGCCTCCTTGGAGGAAATGGAGGTAAGACTATTAGAGACTTGTAGCTACCGATACAGAAATATGAGTGAGATGATGGTCTCAGATATATAATATATTTTGTTTTCTCAGGCCTTCATCAAGCAGAACGGTGAGCCGAATGTAACGTCAGGCAAGCAAGAAAAATATGAATCCATCTTTAATCACTACATATAATAAAAGCATCACTCTCTTCTGTCTGCATATGACATGATAACATTTGGCCGAATCAGAATCAGAACCGTTTATTGCAGAGGTATGTTGCACATACAAGGAATTTGACATGGCGGGTGGTGCATAACATTAAACAATCAACACAGTGCAAAAAATATAAAAATGTACTGTAAAATATAGTGCACAAACAAACGGATAACAGAACTATAAACAAGTGTAATGTAAGTATAAAAAGTGTCAAGTGTATTTAAATAAAGAAACATAGCAGGGATGTGCAGGGGAGTGTACCGGTAGGAAATTGTCCTGGAGATGACAGAGTGAGTGGGGGACCCTTAGGGTGTCAAACAGAAAGTTAGAAAGTTCGAATACTTTAATAACCCCACTGGGATTAAGAATTGCTGTTGTTTCACTGACTAAAAAAAGTCAATTACTAAACACTGAAGGTAGAGTGCTGAAATGTTAAAATATTCTTGACAGACTGACAGACTTATTCAATGTCACATTTTTGGAATCTGTGTATCAGTATGTATTCGTAGTGCTCTTGACATATCTTCCTGGCATTTGATACTGGGAGGCTGTATTTGTATTAGCTTATGGCTACTGATATTCACTGTGTAGTCAAACACATTTTCACATAGCAGTTGATGAGAATCATGAAATACTGAAGTATCAAGAAGTTTTCCTTGTAACTATTGAATAGATAAAACATGATAAATATCCAGACATCTTGTTTATCGTACAAGAGCACAGCATTTCTATTTTAAATTGCATAGTGTTTGAAATCTGACAATGTGTATCTATATCTTTTGCTATAAAAAAATAATAAAACATAAAACTAAGAAAGTTCCTGAATACATTGAGATGTCAATACTAAGTGTTGACAGGCTGAGGCTAAACTGAATTGCTATTTGGATGAAGAGGCTGCTGAAGGAGAATGAATGAGTTGAAAAAGTAGGAAAGGGATGGGTTCAAATTATGAATTCTCAATCAGCTGTGTTTAATATGTTCAAAAAGTATAAATGGGCTTAAAAAGTTGTACAAAATTTCTAATGTATGAGAGATGCGGGAGATTTTGATGTTTGAATGGAGTATGAACCAGTAGATTTTAGTTTAAAATGAAAAAAAAAGCAGCTGAAGCAGCACTGTGTGAGTAGTTTGAGAAGTGGGAAAGTGATGATGGATGCAAAATATAGAGTAAACTATGAAAGTTCAAATGGGAGTTTTAGAGCAAGGTCTTAAATGAGCTGAAGTATACAAAGAAGAAATTGATGTTTCCTGAAATTGTCTTTGTTGGAATTAGGATAAAATCAGTTAAGGTCTAACTAAGCCCGTGACAAGAGTTGAACTGTAAGCACTTTTACTTTTGAAAAACTAGGTCTAATCTTATTTTCCTGATCATAAACAGTGACTGTTAGGGTTGTTTATTTTGAGAAACATGCCTCACCCTGAGCTTCCTGTTATGATATAGCTACTGTGGGGCTTTTATTTTTGAAAAAATAGGTTGATTCCTAGTTTCCTGTTAACATACAGTGAGAGTTGGGGGCTTTTATTAGTTGGGGGCTTCCTTTGAGGAAAGTTGCTCTATAGAGCTTTTATTTCAAAAGAAAAACAGCCTCGTCCTGAGGTTGGTTACTTTGTGGGACTGTGAAACGTTTTCCATCCCTAGTTTCCTAGGCCTTTATTTTGAAAAGCCTGGCTCATCCTCACTTTCCTGTTATGATAAATTGTGTGTCAATATCCTAATAAGATATCTAATAAAAGACCACATGCTTTCTATCGGCCGCCATCCATTCGACCGTCACCAAAACGTTT
The DNA here is from genome assembly GCF_004355925.1 of Anarrhichthys ocellatus. Classification (NCBI taxonomy): domain Eukaryota; kingdom Metazoa; phylum Chordata; class Actinopteri; order Perciformes; family Anarhichadidae; genus Anarrhichthys; species Anarrhichthys ocellatus. The sequence goes on along the minus strand of NW_022280218.1, from coordinate 99,127 downwards.
TGTCCGGCCCCCGGACTGTATCAAAGAAGTGGAGGTAGTCATCGTGACGTCACCCATTGGTTTGTCGACGGCGGTTTTGAAGCCTTGAGTTCAGCATTTTGGCCATCTCCATCATGGATTTTGGTGACCACATTTGGACTGCTGAGTGAAGCCGTGGTAGAGATGCCATATACTTTAATCACAAGGTAGCCCCGCCCTAAATTATACCCTGCTTTATGGTCTATTTTACTCTAAATGGGACAATTGTTTACTCAATGAACATCATGCTGTATTGAAGAAGACTTGGAACTAGAGATTGAGACCATAAACTCATATTTACAATGTTTACTGAGGTAAATCAAATGAGAAGTAGTCATTTTCTCATAGACTTCTATACAACCAGACTTCTCTTTGCAACCAGAGTCGTCGCCCCCTGAAGAACGAATGCTAGTTTGAAGCACTTCAGAATTTGCTTCACTTTTCAGAACTGGAGGTTGCTGCCTGGTCAGGCTGAGTGCCACCAAAGAGTACCTGTGCAGGTCCATTCCTTTATTTGTTGCGCCGTCTGCTGTAATGCTCCGTCGCAGCTCAGACGCTGCATGTGTCTTACCCAAACCCCCAGGGAGAGCGCCAGGCTTTGAGGAAAATTTGACATAGTGGGCAAACTGTGGCACTACAATTCCTGGGTCCATCACATGATTCCACGAGGCCCTTTTCCCATAGACTTACATCGGGAAAGAGCCGTCAGTAACTTGTGGATAATTTGTTTCGAGGTAAATCAACAATACAAACACTTGAATAGCCCTTACTTAAATGGTTAGGCCCTAAAGACATAGTAGAGTATGTTTTAATAAAAAAAAAAAAAAGTAATAATAGTCACATTATAGTATATCGAAACAAGTCGAAAAGTATGCTGAAAACAATTCATTAAAAAGTCATAGTATAGTATGTCGAAAGGCATAATTAAGTATATCGGAAGGAAAAAAAATTCATACTGTCGAAAAACTATAATATAGTTTAAATATAACTATAATTGAAATAAAGTCATAGTATGTCGTAAAAATTCATGAAAAAGTCTGTATGTCAAAAAAAGTAATAGGAGTCAGTTTATTATGTAAAAAAGTCATAGTATAGTATTTAAAAAAAGTTATGTTAGTATGATACAAGTTTAAAAATAGTATACAATTATTTATTTACTTTTTATGACTTTTTCCCACTTACTATACTATGACTTTTTAAATACTAAGCTATGACTTTTTTATTTTTTTAGGGGCATATCCCACTATTCTGACTTTTTTATGATGTTTCTATGGCATACTGTACAATTACATTTTGATGCAATTTTTGTATTAAATACAATAGTAATAGTTTTATGACCGCAACAAGAAATTGCCTCATATATTTTATTGAGGCAAATAATTGGCCTTTTTCGCAGCAGAAATTGAAAGATATAGCAGAGAAAGCACGGCTGTCATTTTCAACCTAAATAATGGCTGCCTTCCATTTGGGTATGTCAGTTTGAGGACGCTACTATTGGCCATGCTAGCTCAATGTCATGCAGTAGATTCCTAGAACACTTCAGTAGAACAGTGGCATAATTCATTTGATGAGTTCTGCTGTGAAACAGATCCAGAGAATAAGGAGAGCAGTCTTCTTTATTGAACCAAGCTCCATGTTTTGTCCTCGTTGACCAGAGGCCATCAGCCTTTTCCCTCTCAAGAGTCCATCAGAACACATTTATACACTGATGTCATGCAACCGAATACATTCTTATTGGCATCCAGTTGCCAAAGGGTATCTGTATATCTCTGCACAGACAGTAAACATCAGTCACTCTCACACTAATGTACACCTCAACACATCCCATCAGCTCTGTGGAAAACTAGTCACATAATAAATATAATAGTTATGTTTATAAATGCATACAAATAAAAACATGCACCTAAAGTTTATGAAAGGGTTCACGGAGAAGGAAGCCGGTGGTTTGTTTTCACTTCCTTTTTTCAGTCATGTCGGCTGTCAAATATTTGGTCGAAATTTCACAGTAAACATCTTCTACACGAACATGAAACAGACTGTTTTCATCAACAATGAACAATGTGATGCGTACATACACGGTATTTCCATTATAGTCAGACTTTTTGCCCACAGCCAAACAGTTGCACCCAGGTGAAATCATACACCATGCTGTGTCAGCTTGGTGACACTGTGCATACAGTGAACACACTTTGTCTTTTCATACGGACATTATTCAGCACATGCTTGTCTCACGGCACTGCCCAGTCAGTGGAACCGCAGCCTTTTCTCTTCCACAAACAGTTTCTCTTCCTCCTCAGAGAGCTGGTTTCCTTTCACACTGTAAGAAAGCAATCAGACACCATCAGACATTCATGCTTTCAAAAGGGAGAATACATGGAAATGGCTCTGTTGAAGGGTTTGTCACCCTAATTAATTCTACAACAGTGAGTGACTCATTTTCAATTAACAGAAACAGCAAAACATAAAGCATGCGAGCTTCCGGATGCATCACTATAATCACAATAGTACATTAAATACAACTAATTATGTTTAGCAATTCCAACTTTCAGGATCCATTAATTTGAATTTAGTCTACAGTTTAACATGAAGGGCTAACCGCAAAACCCGGAGACGTTTTGTCACATATAATAGCAGAAGGCTACTTCAGTACCCTACTTTTACCAGTAGTAAAATCATTTTTTATATTATATATGATTTTTTATAAAAATCATTTATAAAAGAAGAAAGCTTATTCTATTATCCTTGGCAATAAGTTTTTTTTGGGCCATTTGGCAACATGATCAGTCATCTGGAGTTGTGTTTGCGTCCATGTGAGTCCAATATTCTCTCACTTTCAGCTCTATTTTGTGTCTGTACTAACTACTGATGGACATATCTGTCCCTCTAACTGTTACATGCTCCACTGTGTTCACCAGCTCGTCTCTCACTGTGTCTGTCTGCTGTTTGCTGCCGGGCAGGTCGTGTTTTAGAGCTTTTTCTCTCAAAAGAGCTGCCTGCTGCAGCCCAAAACAACGCTATGAAAGCCGTGAGAGCGAGCCCAAACAGTAAAGTTGCTGATCGGACAGCTCAACAGCGAGCTGAAACTCTGCTCTGTAAAGTCAAGGGGAGCTGCAGATTCAGTCGATAATTCTCCGTAGGTTCATCGAGCGACACCTTTCCCATTGTCTCCTGACACAGTCATTATACAAATATTGATTAAAGCCAGACAATCCATATAATAACATCCAATACAAATAAAGATCCATTCCCCTCTGCCCCTCCTACCAGCTATCCAATATTAAATAATGATACTATTGGTTTGCAATTGACAGTGAGACGTCATTGTGTTATGACCTCCCACACGATCCTGTTTCAAGAAAATAGACCCCATCCCCCACAAATGAAAAGTTAAATATAAGCAATAAGAAAACCTGGAATCGTCTGGTATCAATAGGTTTTTTAAATGGGTTGTTGCCGATATGCCTGAAATAAGGTCCGTGGTTGCCACAGAGCTTATTTTCTTATCTTTTGTCGAGAGAACCAGTGAGGTGCTAACTGCCGGGGTTAGCCTACAAATATACACCTCCTCTGCAGCACTCCATTGCTGCCAGCTCACTGACTTCGCGTCTCTTCTCCACCTGTACGACTGTTAATCATTGGTTGTTGTTACACAGTCTCACTTTAACTGTGATAAAACCGTGATGAAGTCTGAGTCTTCTTTTCTTGCATTACTTTGATAATTGGATGAAAGGAAATGTTACCACAGATGCCTGAGAGTCACTGTGAAATGATTCTTGATCCTCACCATATCTCTTTGAGTGCTGTGTTGTTGGTAAGGCCTGCAGCGAGGTTTTTGATCCCATCCACAGTGAACTGATTGTTGATTAACCTGCAGACAAATATACAAAGCATGTGACTTTCTGATGATCAGTGTCTGACCGTGGTATTCAACAGGGGTCTCCTTTATAACCGCTGCGTACGCACAAAACGGGGCCTAAGAGAGGCGATCGCCACTTCCCACGCAAACGTTGTGATCTATAAAAACAAACTTGACTGGACGCTCAAAGGCCCTCCCCTGGCCAAGCGGGTTCCCCAATACTGGTCTGCTGAGTCTGTCATGGTCAGATCGTTCTGTCACGTCCGAGGGGCAGATCTGAGACTCAAGCGCAGACACAGACACTGGAGACGAGATGAAGTTGAAAAATAAGGTTTTTACTTAAAAAGTCAAAATGTCAAACGCTGGAGCGCGGCGCAAACACGAGGGAGACACAATGCAGGGACAGACAGGGGAACGAACAAGGACGATCTGACAACCAGAACAGGGAAAGCAGGGGAGTATATATGTGTGGGGTGATGAGAAGATTGAAGGCAGCTGAGTGGACTGGGCAGGTGAGTAGGATGAGTGCAATCGAGGGAAACACACACACACACACACACACAGACACACAGGAACACAGGGGGCAAAGCCTAAACCGTGACAGTTTTATAAATGAGACCCCTGGTCTTCACATCATGTGAGTAAATACAGAGCGTGTGTGTTTTCTTTACCAGAGGTGGCTTAAACCTGTGTTCGCTTGGACCAACTCAGCCAAGAGTGGAGCTGCATCGTCAGTCAACTCATTCTGCACCAACCTACAACAGCATAGACACGCACTTCAATACAGAGAGTAGTTCTGTTAGAACTTCAGATATTCACTTTGCTCAAACTGGGCGACCTGCCTACCAGAATATCCTGAGGACGCTGTTCTCTTTCAGCGCTTCTGCCAGGCACCTCCCACCTTTAGACGTGATGCCATTGGCTGAGAGACTAGAACATAGAAATTACTCAATTTAATCAATGATTTTCAATCAGCAGGTTTTTATTGTCTTTGTCGGTAGCTGCCTTCTCACCTGAGGTTGGTAAGTCTCGGGTGGTGCCTCAGAGCTTCCGCAAATGCCTCTGCTCCCTCATCGCCAATGCTGTTCCCCCACATTCTGGAAGCAAAGATATGAAAACAGTCATCGGGCTGTGTCACAAAGCATACAAACACAAAGGACCAGCAGTATCCTCCAAGAGAAGATGTATTAGACATGTTTTCATGCTTTTAAGGTGCAGTGTATACAAATTAGAGGGATCAATTGGCAGAATATATTATTAACTAAAGTATGTTTTCTTTGGTGTATAATCAGTTGGAAATAAGAATTGTTGTATTTTCTTCACTTTAATATGAGCCCTTTTTATAACAACAAAAGGAGCAGGTCCTCTTCACAGAGCCGGCCGCCATGTTTCTACAGTAGCCCAGAACGGACAAACTAAACTCTGGCTCTAGATAATAGGGCCATTTGCACTTTCATGTTTTCGCTTTGGCCACTGTAGTTCTCCGACCTACACGCTTGGCACACAGGAGAAGTTTCAGTTGGTTGCAATCCGCAATCTCGCCGCTGGATGCCGCCAAATCCTACACGCTGCACCTTTAATTTCACATTTATATTATGTGCACAGACCTCCATCAAGATTAAACAAGTCAAACAACTCCTCTGTGCTGTAATTTACCGTGCTTTATTCACCAATGGATTGTCAGGTTAGCCGAAAAAATGCTTGGAAAATTGCACAACTTGCGAAAGCTTGACAAACGTATTCTAATGCTTTGCAAAATTTGGGTTCAATCGTGAAAATTTAAACAATGATGTTTTTTTAGATAACACGCTGAACATATTTTGTGTCACTTGATATATCATTTCTTTCATGAGCACAGCTGGATGAGAATATGCTGCTTTAAGTGATCTAAACCAGCCAAGAGGTTTTACAGCAGTGAAGTCTTACCCCACATCAAATATAGAAGTGCTCTTCTGTATGCCGCTGGCCAAATGCCTCCCACCAACACTAGTGATCTGGTTTTTCCCAATCCTAAGGAAAAAGCAATGTCATCAATTTACGAAACATAAGACACATTAATTTTACAAATATCATTATTATAGTATTTAAACTTTATATTGATACAGGTTAGAAACATACTTGACAACTCGCAGCTTTGGGCATTCCTCAATTATCTGAGCAATGAGCTTGGCTCCAACATCTGTGATGTAATTGTTGTAAAGCCTGAGGACAAAAAAACGGATTAAAGGTTGAAGATTCTGTTTCACTTTCAGAATAACAGAGCAGAATTGTCCTTTATGGAGCACTAACACTTGTTTGTACAACCAAAAATACAATTATATACCAAAGGACCAAACCACTACCCATTTACCCACTGGTCCCTTTTCTCCCAATTTAAAGGGTCAATTTTTTCACTTAGTTAAATATCTGAACATTTTTTCCCCACTGGCACACAGTTATCTTGGAACAATTGCCATGTTCACTCACCCTAAGACCTCCACGACTTTGTGCTTACACAGCTCCTCTGCAAGAACCTCGATGCTGCTGTCAGACAGGTGGTTGACACACAATCTGAAGACAAGCAGTTGGATTAGTGTTTACATTATAATATCAGCCTGAACGTCCATCAATGGAGATTTGACGGTAGTTGTAGTGTGTGTATGTTTTTTTTACCTCACTACTGTCATCTTGCAGAAGGAGGGCCTCAGCTGCTTCACCCCATAGTCACTGATGTTGTTGTTGTCCATGTCAAGGCCCAGGAGCCTCCGACGGTGCTGCAGTACAAAGTTCAGGGCGGTGCAGTCCCCTGAGAACACATTGCAGTAACCCAGCTTGATGAAGCCGGCTGTGATGCCTTTCGCTGTCATCTGAGCGATGTCTTTGCTGCCTGTCTCAAAGATGCACCTCAGCATCCACAGGAAGTTGGGCAAAACGTGAACTTTCCTGCCCTCCCCGCTGTTGTAGTGGGGTAAGCCAGTGAGGTGGTACTTTACACTGGTGGAGAGGTAGGATTTCAGCAAGGCCCGTTTTTTCTTCAGTAACACAGGACACACCAGGTGCTCCATCAGGCCAGCGTGAGCCTTGGACAGCAGTCCACACAAGAAGAGATTAGTGAACTGGAGGTGTTCATTCGTTTCAAATGGCGTATTTTCGTTGGACTTCGAGGAGCCACAGTTGCAGGGGTCAAACGGCAGACAGGACGGCTCTCTTTTCCTGCTGCACTCTGCAAAGAACTTGAGGATGGAGGCGGCAGCAGCCTGCTCATCTAACACCAGAGCAAACGCCGCCAGGAAAGACTGGAGGATGACATGGAGGACTTCAAATGTAGCGGGGCTCCCACTGGCATCATACTCACTGATGGGTCTGAGAAAGCCCATGGTCAGGTCCTCCTCTGCCAGGCCACACTCAGTGATCTCCTCCTGGCTGTAAATGAAGCTACCGCTCTCCATACCCTGAAGGGCCAGTTTGGCAAATGCTGTGAGAGGCCTGAGCCCCGCTTTGAATGTCTCTGAGACGCACCGAGTGCTTTTCTTCAGGAGAGACGGCGCAGGTGAGCCCGAGCGGCTGAGGAACACCTCAGACAGCAGGAGGAAGATGTCCGTGAGTGTGATGCAGGTTTCAGGCAGATAAAAGCTGTCGTGCATGGTGTGCAGGTGCCTGAAGCTCTTCAGTACAATCCAGCAGAACAGCGGGGTGGAGCAGAGGCCACAGAGGTGGGGGCTGGCATCCAGCTGAACAGACACCAGATCTCGGTGCTCCTGCTCCTTGAAGTGAAGATCAATGTAGGTCTTGAGATGAGCCGGGGAGAACCCCCGCAGAGTCAGCTTCTTTCTGATCACCCTGCTCTGGATCTCGGTCCCCGTCCGGGCCGTCAGCACCTTCTGGGAGCCCTTGAGTAGTTTCCCACAAAGCAAGCTGATGAGCAGCTGGACGGGGTGTGCCTTGACTTCTGGTGACACCACTTCAGGAGCATTAATCAGGTCATTGATCTGGATCTCATCATAGCCATCAAATGTAAAAAGAACCTTCTCCGGGAAGCGCAGGATGTAGTCAAACACCTCATTATCTGGATCGTGATCTGGGTAGCAGTTGTATTTGAACAAAAGGTCTCTGAGGGAGATCTGATCTGTGTCCTTGAAGATGCTGAACATCCTGCAGCGGAACTTAAAGAAGAAGATGGCGTCCGTCTGCAGGTCCTTCTTGGACCAGAGGTTCTGGAGCTTCTGCAGGAGGATGGATTTTCCCACACCGGCATCCCCCATCACATAGATGGTTTCACCTTGGGGATTGAAGACCGCATGGTCTCCTAGGAGCTGGTCCAGACTCTCCAAGAAGCCCAAACTTTCATTGCAGTCGTTCAGCAGTTCCATCTGTGTGTCAGTGTATAGGTCCTCCAGGCGGGTCTCCTCTCGCTGGCCATATGACATGATGAAGCAGGTGTCCCGGCTCATCTCATGCCTTAACTTCTCACAATACCTGCTGACTTAGAGGAAGACAGTGAATTAGAGCAATACAGAAGCTTTCAGTGGTGTCATAAGGTCTGGTGATTCAGAATATTGTTAGTAATTGTCATTGTTTTGCAAATCACAAGTAAGACTCAATTATTTGCCCTCAAGTCCCCAAGTCAAGACAAACAAGTTCCCAAGTCAAGACAAGTAAGTCCCAAATCAAGACAGACAATTCCTAAGTCAAGTCCCAAGCCACAACAGCAGGTAAGTCCCAAATCAAGATAGGCAATTCCCCAAGTCCCAAGTCAAGACAAGCAAGTCCCATGAACACTGACAAATGAGAGCAGACTGGGCTTTTTTGGAGGCGGACTTAAAGAGACAGGCGATAAAACTGTGAGTGTTCCAGACAGAGGGCGAATACAGATATGTTCAGACAGACAGTATGAGAACAATAAAGGGTTAGAAAACACCAAAAGCATGTAAACAAGCTAAAAACCCCAAATAAAAGTATGAGCCTGGATATGACCCTAATATGTCTCCTTTAAGTTGAGAGAAGTGCTTTTAACATGCTTTCACTTGAGCTGTTGTTTCACAATTCACCACCATTCATGTTAAAATGAGCTAAATGTATCTGATAAAATAAGTAAAAAAGACTACAGATCTTCCCAGACATTTGATGACACTTTCATCCTGAGGTGCGTAATGTTTCCATTGTTACCTCACAATGTAATCGGGCCACATGCGCATTAAATTAGCTCCAACGTCAATTTCAACATTACAATGGTAGTTACACATCAAAGAATCAGTAATCCGAATTTCATTCATCACACAATGTTTTGCATAACGACTCAACGAATACATTCTTCCATTTAAGCATTTAGAATGTCAAATTTATTCTTGCAATTTGGTATTTTTCACTCATTGATGTAAATGGAGCGGACAGAAAGACAGAAACACCTCTATGTATGATGCAATACAATACAACACAACAATACAACTGTTCATACCCTGCTAACATCTAGACAGTCGACATACAGTACAGACGTACAGAACAGCATCAGTGACTGTATTACTTACTGGGGTCGGTGTTAACCACCGTCATCGCCGTTACATCACTGCTCGGGGTGTAGTTGATCTCTCTCAACCACGGCTGGAAGTCTATGTATGCGTCACATACTTTATAGATGATGTAAATCAAGTACTCACAGGCCTCCTCCCCTTTGCACTGGACTAGCTCCAAGATTTTGCGCACCTAGAAAATGATCACATCAAAGAACGTCTCTGTTGGTTAACATTTCAAAAATGTCCAACTTTATTTTCTATTTTTAACCAGAACATGTTTTAGAGAGAGCTAAGAATATATTTAATTTGTTTTTTTAAATGAATAACAATGAAACACATTTTTAAACAGATGTCCTGCCTGATCTGTCTTGGTGGCAGATCGCTGTACGATCTCAACATCTTCTTCACAGACGAAGCCGCAGGCCAGCAGGTTGTCCAGGATGCATTGAAGACTCCTCAGCCGGGATACCAGCAGCTCCCTGTGGTAGGTGAGGATGTTAAGGCACGACGCCTTGGCTTCTTCCATCTCACCTGTATTTACTGCCGAACGGTCACCTGTGTGGGATTACAGACGACAAGACAGGTCAACTGTATCGTGAGCCATCTGAGCACCTTCCCTAACTCTCTTTAAATCCAATTTTAGGCATCCACAAATGACAGTAAGAGCAGCCTCAGCGGTCTTCATAGATACAGTGTTTACACTGATATCACAGGTGTTATAATTGTACTCACAATGAGAATTGCAGAAATTGGTTACTGCGTTTTGGTGAGTCCAGATGATATTTTTAGGCGACTGAATAAGAATCCTCATGAGACATGTGATGCATGAATAGTCTATAAAGCACTCATTAGTACTGGCTAAAGCGTTCTAACCACAGCAGATACCCAAACAGTTGTTTACTGGTTTATCACTTTGACAAATCAATGCTATAAACATCTTACATTGATCTAGTCGTCGAGTAAAGACGTTAATTTGTACACTAACCTCCCTCTTTTGTGCCCCAGCTGTTTCCTTAATCTTTCTTTGATGGTTCCTATGGCCTCAGTGAAGAAGAACCGGGTAGCAGCTATCATTAATTAACGAACCACTCCTTTGTAACAATTAATTAACTAGCTGTTGAGGCTCACACATTCCTCTCTGTCTCTCTCTCTGAGTTTAGAAAGTCGGTTGAAGGAACATAATGTGGATGACAACAGACGAACACAAAGTTACAAATATTGAAACAACCGCTGCATGTTGCGTCACGAGCGCTAGCTAACGTTACATTAACTGTGTTCCGACTATTGTGGTTTATTTAGCCCGGATAAAAGAAACCCCGCAGAGGAAACATAACGCTACCTACCGACCATTGAGTCCGACCATGGTGATGCGGACACACCAACACGCTACTTTAAAATAACAATAAAAAGCCGAGTGTTAAAAGGAAGTAACTCTTGTTGATATCACAAGTGACCACGGGGTGACTCTGTGTACTCTACCCGGTAATAACAGTCCGCAGACCTTCTCTGTTTTAGGAAGCGAAAGTATTCAACGCGTCATTTCGTAACTTGCTAAAGCTGCATTCACGTCCTCACGGAAATGTGGAAATTAAAATCACAATAGGCTTTTTTCACCTTTCTTCAACAATAAGATTATAAAAAATATAAATCTTTTTTTTTTTATTTTGACAGAACTATGTGTGCTTTCACAGGTGCTTTTATAGACATTGAAAAAAATGCCCTAAAAATACTTTAAAAGGAGCTTTATTATTTTAGCTGATAGTATGATCTATGAGCGCATATTCCTATATACATTTGTGATTTAATAAAATGACCTCTTAGTCACTGACACGCAGAAAACCTGGAGCCAGTCAGTATTATTCCAACATGGGATTATTAGTTTCTAGTTCTCTGCAAATGTCTGCTGTGTCCTTACCAGACTGAATGTCACTCTCATGTACACTGAAATCCTCTCACATTTAGAATGTACCATTTGCATGTGTGATTATCATTTTTTAAAATTCTCACCTCACTTTATTTTATTTATTTTTTCCAAGAGCAATTTTAAAGGTAGTTCAATCTCAGTTTATGTTGGTTTGTATGGGGACAAAAAGGTGTCACGTGTGCAGGTTTGCATTACGTGTCATTTAAATCAGATGGAAATTGCAGAAGCGCTAAAAAATGGGGAAATGAAAAGAAAATTAAAAGAAAAATTCTACTGAATTATTTTCATCTCATCTCATGGACCCATGAAATCCAAAATTCTGGCCAGGATTTTCCTGGATGAGATGAAAGTGAGCTGCGGTGTAAGGGAAATATACACCACAGTATTCTGCCCATCATTGCGAAACAAGGACATTTAGATAAAAGACACAACATAAAGAACGAAATTCAATGTTTGATTGTTTTTCATATGATCTATATGAAATTCACCTTCCGACTGTATCTCCATGATTCCTATGTGGTTTCCACGCGTAAAAAAGGCTCGTGGCTGTTTTTACGCACGAGAGTATCACCGAAACACAGCCCATTCACTTTAAATGAGGAGCAGCTTTGGCAGACAGAGAAAGATTTAGGTGGAGGAACAGAGAGCAGACTATCTTCTACTATGATTCTACTCGTCCTATATATCATTTACCTACACTCTTGTGCCCCGCCTTGATTTAACCTACCTCTTGTCATTACTGTGTGACTGCTTAGCAAGCAGTCATTTAAAGTTCTCAATAGTCACATAATTGTCTCCAGAGAACGCACTTTTCTTGTTTTGATTCGGTGAAGCCGCCTGGACTCATGTTTATCCCAAGTATCGGAGTTTGTTTGTGTTTTTCTATTTTGGCAACAAGTTCTACCAGTGAGCGTCCACTAGGTGGCAGTACTGGACAGACATTTATCGTGTATTACTATTGACAGGCTCATGTGGAGGAATGTGAAGCTGCTATGTGCAGTAAGAATGTAACTAAGCTGTGAGTGTATGGTCTCAATCTCTATTTTTCAAGTCTTCTTCAATACAGCATGATGTTCATTTAGTAAATGATGGTCCATTTAGACTCAAACAGACCATAAAACAGGGTATGCTTTAGGGCGGGCTTACTGTGATTGACAGGTCGCTGCCACAGTGTTGTCCCTACTGGGAGTTGTCTGTGTTTTCATCTTACAACTTTAATCCTTTCACAGTGCGTTTACAGTTCGTGAAAGTTATTTGTAACATTTTGGCTGCCTAAAAACCTCTTACTCAGCGTTCGGTTGTTCTTAGCTCATCCCTCCTACTTCTGGTTGCAAAAAAACAAGATGGCGACAACCAAAATGCACACACGTGCCAACCAACTTGTTCACATTTGAGCCAGCTTTGTGATTAAATGATGTTAGCCACCTTCCATCACTCTTCACAGACTTTCAAATCTTATATAAAAAATTTAGCTGATTCCTATGTCTATTAACTAGAAGCAACATATTTCAAATATGTCCATACACACAGCTTTATAATACATTTGGTCACTTTTTTACTTTCAATACTATAAAACTATGAAAGACATGTTTATCATCACCCACAAAGTTAGTGCCCTTCAGATGATTTAACATAGTAGATGAAGGCAAGTCAAGAAAGCCAACATGTTTTTGTGTGCCAACCAACCCGGGACTCCCCTCCTATTTACATGTGTGGCTCACAACTGGAAGACAGAGTTAAGAAGCAGCTGGACTAACTTCAATACGCAACACACTTCATTTAGTAAAAACACTTGTTTATTGTGATGACATTTACATAAATCATAAATAGGTCTCACAGGTGGTAAATGTTTTAGAACACATTAATACATCATCACTGACATTATTGCTTTCATGCACAGAACAAAAAGTCAACACACACACACACACAAACACAAACACACACAAACACAATCAACAGTCAAACACGAACAGGAAATATCTTGAATTCAACATATACACACTGTATACATGCGCACGCACATGCACAAACATGCACAGACACGCACACAAAAAAAACCATTGCATAATCATTTCATTAAAAAAATAAAGACGATTCCTTCTTAATCACTGAACATAATCTGTTCATAGTGTAAAGAGTAGACAGAGTGGATCAATGTCGTATTGCTAGGCAACTGAAAATGTTTAACAATCCGGCCTTGGCACTGAGGTGATGGTTTTGTCTGACGGATTCTGTTAATGGCTTCGTAGTGCAATTAAAGATCATTCAAACACATTAAAACATAATTTTTACACATATGGAATATTGTTTGCTTGAGAAGAATATAAATGTGTATTACCAAAACAAAACAAAAAACTCAAAAACTGTTCTTGGTACTGCTGGACGATGACAATTAATACAAAATATGTAAGAGTATACAGGGCAATCAGTCCTGCATTATTATTTGATCTTGTGGTCCTGCCTTGTACTAGGGCCCGACATCAAATCCTAGTTTTAAGACTCATCATTTTACATTGTGCTACAATGATGCATTTTTGAAAATAAAGCTGCTTTTAATCAAATTGCCCCTAAAACTGGTGTCCTTTAATATTCCAGCATAGGATTAGTGTGGGTTTCTTGGTCTCTGGGTAAAAAAATCCAGCTGTTCTAGAAAACTCCACTAACAGGTCGACCCGGCCGTACTGCTGGAGATAAAACTTTTCTGCTAAAGACGATTTAAAGTAAACAGAGGGCAGATGAAGATTAATGGCCTCTCTGTTATTTACACATTATGACAAAAAATACTGGTACAGATTCAATTTGAGCCCTTTATATATTTACTCACTTAGGTCAATGTTGTTCATTTTGATGTCATTCCATTGAATCTGAGTGCCGACCATGAAACAGTAGCACAGAGCAGAATAATTGCTTTACTTGCCTGCTACTAAACAAAATAAAGTGGACAGTGCTACAGCTAGTAGCTCAGCCTCAGTGGTGTTCAATGCTGTGTCTTAATAGATGGACGAGATGAATGAGATGAAACCAGATGCCCAGTGAAAGGGCCACAACGGAGCAGCTGCACACGGCAGCGAGAGCAGACAGCGAGAGCATGAAGAGCTGGTGTAGGTCAGTGTAACAGAGGTGATAGCACCTCTTCTTTGTACCACATACATCCACCACGGTTGGAAAAAAGGAATCAGCAACATCAGTGTTGACAGGGGGCCAGCGGATGTCAGATCTCGCTCTCGTAGGTGTGCATGTAGGTCTTGAGCGAGAGGATTTCGGCGTAGCTCCGGGTCGTTCTGCGGTACAGGTCCAAGCCCGTCAGGATCTCCACATCTCTGACTCGAGCCGTGTGCATCTTCATCAGGTCCTCCACCCAGCGAGACTCCTCCTCTGAGCTCTGCGGGGAGGCAGCGAGGAGCACAGAAACGTTAGCCACCTCCTTCCCCTCTACGGACCCTGAAACCCTCTGTCGCTCACAACCCCCAAGTGATTTGGCTTTGAGGGAACATAGTTTGTATTGTCATGAGAGTGAGATGAGAAAACTTATGCCACTCTCATGTTTGTGAGTACAGAGCTGGAGTCAGGGATTGGTTAGCCTAGCTTAGTATAAAAACTATGGACTGCAGTCGGTGTGACGTCACCCATTGGTTCGTGGACTGCGGTTTTAAATCCTTGAGTTCAGCATTTTGGCTATCGCCATCTTGGATTTTGGCTGTGGCCATCTTGTTTTTTTTGCAATCAAGTGAATGGAAGTGACCATAATTGGACGGCGGAGGAGTGATACAGCGTTTACTGAGGTAATAAATCAAGTGAGAAGTAGGTTCATTTTCTCATAGACTTCTATACAATCACACTTCTTTTTGCTACCAGAGAAGTCGCCCCTTGATGGCCATTAAAAATAATGCAAGTAGTGCCCTGGGGAAACAGCTAGCCTGTCTATGTCTAAAAGCTAACTTAATAACATGTCTGTCTGTTTGGTCTCCACACAAACAAAAAAAAACTAAAAACGTTTTGGTGTAAATTAGGCTGCATTCACACCAAATCAGGCGTTGAGGCAGTTAGCGCAGGGCTGTGTGGCGTTGTGTCACTTAATGGCGTATTTAAAGCCAAACGTGGCTTTAATGTTGGGTTTCACAACACTGGATCGCTGCTTATGTGATTGGCCACAATCACAGGTTGTTGGGTTGCATTTCTCCAAAAGTTGCCAACGCATCCAACCAATTTAGGAAAATGGGATATATTATGTTAAAAATCAATAAAGATATGCTATACAAAATAAAGTTTATTCTGTTTCAACTGAAGATTGAGATAAATAATAGCTGTATCCCCGTTTCCATTCTATACGGAGCTAGACTAGACAGCGAGGCGACGCACAGACCGCTATTTATCTTTTAATTAGAATCTTAAAACGTATCCCCTTAATGTTTCTCAGTGGTATCGAAAATAGCATCAAATATCAATATTTTTAAAGGTATTGTTTTGAAGACAGAAATGTCAGTATTTTGGTAAGACTAATGCCGATTAATACATAGGCTGGGAAATTTAAAGTGTCATACTATGGACTCAGCAGCATTTCAATCATCATATTTCAGTCGTCATGTTATTCCCCATCTTCACTGTCACAGCCATACAGACCTAACAACATTTAGGACAGGGTCTATGCCATCCTTACTTAGGATTCCTAACTTTGGGAATCCCTAAGTAGGGACAAATCTGTAATCGCTAAATTCCCATCCTCAGATAAGATGGATAGATTTTTTCATAAATGTATTAGGAAACTTCTTTCTGTATACCAAAAATCCTCAATGTCATCCTCAACTGAGATGAGATAGGATTTCAGACTTTTTGTAATGAAGCCCCAGGTCTCTATCAAGTGTATGTATACGAGTGTTATTAAAATGTGGTGATGCGTTTTAAGACGCGATGTTCCTTACGTTGCAGGTCTCGTCGTTGCTGGCTCTGTGCGGCAGGATGAAGGCAGCGCTGCTGAGCGGGCCGCTACACGAGTCTGCAGCCTGCGTGAAGTCTAAGCAGCTGGTCAGGACCACGAAGAAGTGCGTGGGGACGGGTATCACCCCACTTACGTACCTGCAGGAACAAGAGACTTGAGCTCAACATTTCCCCTTAGCCAGGAATCATTTTTTTCTTCCTATTTTTTCCATAAACAATGCTCATCATAAATTTAACCTTCGTGTGTATTGAAGCTGAATTACAAGGGGGGTAAATAGAATGCTCTTACTCTTTTATCTTCTCAGCGGAGTCCCTGACACCATCGTAGTCATAGTCAAATATGGGTCCAATGAGCACATTCACTCCATTTCTCTCAGTGGCATATTTCTTCACCAGCGCTCTCTGGAAGTAACTCCATATCCCTGAGAGAGGAAGGTGGAAGAGAGGGGAAAGAACAAAAGCGAGAGAATGAAACAGGGACTATGGGATGGGAGGTGATAGAAGGTACAGAAAAGCGGTGAATATATCAGTGAATCCATCCGCACTGATTTGGTTTTTGTTTTTCTAATTCACAACATACAAGGTTCCAACGGGGCTCCAAGCATCTGGCCCTTGAAGAAACTTTGAATCACTGATTGACTTACTCTTGAATGCAGGATACATGGGGACGGTGTTGGTGATGAGGACAGCATCATATTTTTTGTCCATGGTGGTGGAGAATTCTGTCAATAATGAAAAAAACAGAACATGATTAACTAGAATAATATGCCTTCACCAACCAGTCAAATTACAGTTTAAATTACAATATGTCATTTTTTCCTACTAAATATTTGAGTAAAATTGTAATCATTATTAGCATATAAATTCTTGAACTCTGGCCAAATACATGAGGTCACATCGACCTTGATCTTTGACCACCAAGTTAAGAGAAGAGAAAATTCCTGAGATAATGCGTTCATGAGAATGGGACAAACGACCCAAATACATGATGCCTCCAGCCACGGCCGTCGTGGATCATAACAATGATTTGAGGTGCAGTAATATCGTTAGATCTCAGCAATATCGTTAGTGAGTAAATTGTTAATATAACGGATAGGAATGATGAGCAACAATAAGACCCAGACTGTGAATATGTGTATGAAACAGCCAGCATAAGGTCTATGAGTGTCTTAGTTTAAAACATAAAATAATATGAGCCAACATATCAAATTAACTAATGATTATTTCTACAATAACGGACATTTTATTTTTCTCAATACATTACAATCATTTATTGTAAAAATGTAAAAAATAAAAAATATGATAAAATGACAAAAGCTTATGGCAATTATCTGAGTAAAAATGTGTCTGATTAATAGTCCAAGACCACAAATATTCAATTGAACATGAACATGAAAATTAACAAGCTACAAATTATCCATTTTATTATCTCCGACAGGAGACCATGTATTCGGTAGTGTGTGTGTGTGCGCTCTGTGTATGTCTGTCTGTCTGTCTGTCCACGGCGAATCTCGCATATTACTGGACCCATCAGCCTTATCATTTTTGTGTTAAAAATGCTTTTGACACATTTGCGGTCTAGACTGGGGGTTAGACAATTGTGATTTGTTGTGGTCGTTGCAGACGCACCTGGCAGAGATCTGCACTGTAATGAGTGCACCTTTTTAGTTTTGTTAGTGTAATTCAGTGTCTGCGCTGTTGTGATGAACTCACGTGGTGGGTACAGGAAGGCGTAGGTGATCTGTATGTCTGCTCGGTAGTTGGTACAAGACTGACTGTAGGCTGGAGGAACTCTGGTATCAGGTCTCACACAGTTGGACAGGGCTTCAGGCAGAGGGGATACTTCTACCTAGAGGACCACAGACACACACACACACACACACACACACACATACAGAAAGAGAGAGGTCAGAGGTCAGCTGACTTCTAGTTTAAACTGTGGGTGGTTTTCGGTTGTCTGGTGGATGAGAAAGATGGCATGGAGGAGGGAATAAATTGCTTCATATACTGTATGTAACAAGTAGAAAACAAACACAAAACAGATATGTTAGGATTAAAAACAACTAACAGTCATGTGATCAGATGTCATGAGGACAGAGGGCATTTGTGAAATTGTGCGTTTGTAGCTTCGAGCCACATCCTCCACTGCTCTTGGAATACTTTCATGTCTTAAAACTTCACTGATAATCCTTTCATCTTCAAGCACATCGTAAAAGAATATTAGTAACAAGTACATTTAGTCAAACAAGATGAGTTATGTAACAGTTTGGCATGTGACACACAGATGTGTCGATTACAACTTGAGACCACTTGGCCAATAGCTGTTAGAAGGTTCAGACATGCCAACGAGAGACATATAACAGCCAACGACACAAGGCTTAAATTACTTCCGTCTAATTGGCCGATGCAAAAGTATACACCCCAGAACATTTTAAATCAATATGTATCAAGTGTGAAAAGGTTAAAGGTACACGTTTTCACCGTCTTTGGCAGTGTACTGAGATAAAAAAGTTCAGAGAAGCAGTGAGAGATTGTATCCAGGTTATATTAATCCTACAAATTCCTCTAGACCCAGAACCTTTCATATCAGGCTATGAATATCCTTTATTGGCCAAAAGAGTCATTGCTATAATGGAAAAAGGTTTGTAGGCCCAGTATGAACAAATAGGTTTCTGAATTAGCTGAGACTCTGCCTTTACATATGCTATCGGGGGGGAATCAACACGACTCTTTCACAGCCTCTAGGATCCCTTCATATGTTATGAGGACAGACTAAGCTCATATGATGGAAGACAGAATATTCTACTGAGAATATACTACAAGTAAGTCATTTTTAAACATGAATGCAAGATCAACTTGAGCTAGTGTGTCACCCTAATTCTTTTAAATACATTATATTATACATCGTTGGAAATAATGAGTGTGGCCACTGTAGTATTATGGGAAATATGAACATATTTAGAGGGTCTTCATAGTCTTAATAGCGCTGTATTTATGTAAGCCCCAATCAAAGAAGAGTCGTGATGTTTCTATTGGTGATTAAGACTAAAACTCCACTACAGCATCTGGCATGCTGTCCTCTGAATGAGGTGCCTTTGCTGCCAGTTAATATTCACACTAACGTCCTTCAGGGCGAAGAGCACAGGATGAAGAGTACCTGTTTGCTGACGGCGTATGACGTCCAGAGAGGCATAGAGAGCGCCTCGCTGTAGCCGCTGATGTAGTCACTGTGGTGGAGGATGGAGTACTTGGTACGAAAGAGTACAGCAGGTCGGCCGTACGGCAAGTTCCTGCTGTCTGAGAGAGGGGGAGCATGGGGGGGCGGGGGGCAAAACAGAGATGTGGGACGAAACACATTTACAAAACTATTTACGAGGTGATAGAACAGCAACACGTGACGCATCATTGTGTGGATAGGATCATGATGCAGGTTTACTCGGGACACGGTGGATAATTTACTGTATTTTTACAATTTAAACAAGTTTACATATACAAAATGATATTTTCAGTAACATCGTGAAAGACTGACCATCCATAGCTCGCCTCAGTCGCTGGTTTAACTCCTCCACTTTGTTCTGTAAGAGACAGAGCCAGAGTGACTCCAGGTTATAGCCTCGTACAAGGGTCACTTTCAAACCTCTCTGGCCCCTACTTTTTACACGCAACTGCAAAAAGATCGGAGATTGAAACAATCTCTTGCCAGAGATCTTCATGGGAATCAAAAACACAGCACAAAGTGACACACTGCAGAGAAGGGCTGGGTCTCACTCACTCACAATCCAAGCTATTCGGGAAGTAGATCTCAAAAAATACACAGACTGCGTCTAGACCGAGAAGGGCGTCAAGTGTCAACATTAGACCTTGATGGAATGAGAGGTTGCCTTTTTGTTGGCATGTTATCTACAGATTTAGTTTGAATGGCTTGACTTGGAGGTGAACCGAGTCCAGCTCTGCAGCAGAAAGCAAAGATGTAACATGATTCTTTACGTTCTTAAGGAAGCTGAATAGAGACCCGTGATGACACTTTGTCTTTTCAATGTGACTTTTGTGATCAGATGCACCAGATCGGCACTCTGTGTCCACACTTGACATTTCAATGTAACGGTGCCTGATCTATAGAGGGATGGATATGTGTCAAAGGAGCGGCTTTAAAGCGGTGAATAAACACATTCCCTTTCCTATAATTCTTCACAAGAAAAGTCTCCTGTTATTTTTTGCCTCTTACTCTGCCTCCCTGCAGACTTGTTTTAAAGTCGGTGATAAACTCAATGAGAGCCCGGACACCTCGGCAGGTGGTCTGGCTGATCGGATCCCAATGCGAGCAAGATCCGATTTCAGGGCGTCGGATGTGTCCTGGCACGATCGCAGGACAAAAGTCACATTGTAAGGAGAAGTGGAACCACGGGCCGAAGACACAACAAAGCAATCAGATATTAAGATACTTTTTTTTACAAGTCAAACAGGCTCATTCCCACACTCACAGACAGACAGACCAAACAAATGATAAATTAACTGAGGCTGATAGGCCCATGCAAATTAATCTTTTTACAGGTCTGCTGTGTAAAAAGACAACGTTAACTGCATTTCAAAAGCAAAACAAAAACGTTTTTTTTTTTTAACAAAAAAAAAAAAAAGACAACATCTGCATTCAGTCACTTGCTGAGCCATGTTTGGTGAATGTACTGCTGCTTATGCACAATTTCTAATTTAAAAAAAGGTAACAATACAACAAAAATAACGACGACTAAAGACTCTTCAGAGCAGACAGTGATGAAGTTTGAGTTGTACTTTTAGTATCCAAGAAAAGTCAACAGATCACAATAAGATAAAGCAACTGATCCTCTGATGCTTCATCTTTCTCATCACGTCTCAATCTAAAGATCATTGGACATTACAGTCATTGGACTGAATGGAGGGATGGTAGATAGTTCCTTTTAGCTCCCTCATATCTGTAAAATATTATGAAAATACCAGATTTGTAATTTAGGGACTACAGATGTAAATGAGCTTTTAGCTATATCTGGTGCAATACATGTATAGTGCATTGTCTCTGTTAAATAAGCACAAAAAATAAAACACATAAATACAATGTTACTGAGGCTTAGTCCACACGTACGCGGGTATTTAAAAAAAAACACAGCCTTTTTTATGTGTTTTGGCTTCACACCCCAACAGTATTTTAGGTTAAACTGCTGCCAGGGTGAAACATATATTGAAGATGCATGTATGTATTAAGAGCACTGGATTCACATAAACGGAGGAAAGAAAATAACTCTGGATTCCGCTATTTATGCATTTAACAACTTTTAGGACCTACCTAAATAAGAGATATTTAAGTGTTCATAGTAGGAAGTTGATGTACCCCCAAAGACATTCATCCGCTGAGTTACAGAAGCTTCTTTTCCAATGCAAGTCTCTCACTGCTTTGAAGCAGTGTTTAAAAAACACTGTTGAAAAAAATGCCTGTGTGTGTGGACTAGGCCTCAGCAGGAACACAGGCAGACTGAGCATTGCTTGAGTGGTCTCAAGGTAAAACACAGTGAAGAGAAGGAGAATGGTTGGCCTCTGGTCGGCAACACAGTCACATTAGTCATCCTCTGTTGAACTATGTGAGGGTCCAGTTTGGCCCGTTGGAATCAATTAAGCATCATATAATTCTTAATTGACTGTGCAGCTCTCTCACAGGAAGAGAGAGCTGTAACATAAGGTGCAACCCCAAGAGGTCATGATAAACGGGTAACTTTTTGAAAACATGCTGACTGGCAGTTTTACTTACATTTAAGTATTTTATTGTTTCTATACGCTGTAAGATAATAACTGAGGGCTCGGTGACAGTATCACATGTGTTACAGATGTATGGTCATCACAGCAAAACTGCCTTGTTGCATGGACTCAAAACGTTATCTTTATCGTCACATTAAAGTAATACGGTGTCATTTTTGGAGATTGGCTTGTTAATCAACTTACCTACAATATATTATGCAATCAATACCAAAAGTATCCATGTATCCCCAATCATTTCAGTGCCCCATGCCAACAATTTATACGACACTATGCATAGCGACATTCATTCTCACTAACATCAGGCCAAAATACACTGCTTTTCTAGTGTTTCCACTGATCGTTTAGAAATCTTACCAATGTCATATATATTATATCTATAAGTTTCCGACTTAAAGGATAATTCCAGAACATTACAGCTTTCATGTTATTTTTGTAATTGTACTCATTATGACCCTATTCACACCTGGTATTAACAGCTGTAAGTACAGTTGGGAACGCGCCCAAGACACATTGAGGGCGCATTGAAACATGCTGTCTGATTTCTATTTCAGTCAGTTCAAAGGAAACTGAGAGATTAATATATTAATATAACAACTGGGCTATTCACGAGGGCCCATGCTGTATTGTTTTGATTTCTTCTTTAGTTTAGTTTTGACTTTTAACTTTAAGGCACTGGAAGTGCATTGCTGCCTCCCGCTGGTTAAGAACAACAATGCATTTGGTCTTTGCACGTGTTTATTTGCATAGAGAGCATAGAATCTGAATTGTAAGTCGCTTTGGATAAAAGCGTCTCCTAAATGACTGTAATGTAATGTCAAAGTGAGATCCGATCACATGCGATCACTCCAGAGCGGAGACACATTCTAATACCAGGTGTGAACCATAAACTGTCTATAAGAAGTAGACGTAGTCACCGTGAGGTCACCCATTGGTTTGTGGACTACAAACGGCATTTTGGCTGTCTCCATCTTGGCCACGCCCTAAAGCATACTCTACTTTATGGTCTGTTTGACTCTAAATGGACCATAACTTACTAAATGAACATCATGCTGTATTGAAGAAGACTTGAAACTAGAGATTGAGACCATAAACTCATGTTTACTGAGGGAATAAATCAAGAGAGAAGTAGAGTCATTTTCTCATAGAGTTCTGATCCTTTTGAGTTACTTGTGTTACCAGACTTGAACTCAGCAGTTACTTTAGTGAATACAATACTGTCAAAACCATTGAACCAATGTTCAAACCTATGAATATTAGAAGATCAGAAGTTGTATGGACTAGATTTTTCCTTTAGGCGCATACCATTTACTACCTGCTATCATAACAACTACTTATTACTATTCAACTTTACAGCTGCTTACACTTCATGCATTACTTACTGACTAATTTATGGTGTGTTAGAATAGTGTTAGCGTGGGGTTCCATGGCGGCAGGTTATGAAGATGAGAATGATTTTGGTTTCACTGTTGTTATCACTAATCTAAGTGAGCTTGACAGACAAGCCAATCTCCTAAAAACTAATATTCTTTTCAGCAGTGGACAGGAAGCCGGGCCCGGGTCTGCCACTGAGTCATCATGGCTGACCTTGTCTTCGCAGTTGCAGCCCAGGTCGTCTGTTCCTGCCGGACCAAGACCAGAGGCTGCCGGCCTCGAAACCTCTTCTGGCATGGTGGGCCTGTAGGTGGGGCTTCTCAGCAGGTGGTTCAGACTGCCATGGGTTCCATTATTGGGGGCTGGTTTCAGACCCAGAAGATCTGAGAGCAGGAGAAATCAGCTTCATGTCAGCCAAACGAATTAGTGGAGGATGTCACACATACAACACCACTTATGTTGTGACTAGTCTACTCACATATTCATTCAAACACATTTTGGCTAGTCCTAGATGACTAGAGTCATAGACATGCACACAATAACTAAATAAAACAATGCCTTACCACACATGACATTATAAAGCTCAATGTTTTCAAAGGCTGGAACTTTAGTCTTGAATTTAAATGTAGGTCCGTACCCCAAGAAAATAGTCTGAAAATGAGAGTTGATGGCACAAGTCAAACGATTTGTCACAAGAAATAAGTTAGAATTAGGGTGACCAGATGAGAATGGCTGAAACTGGGGGTGGGCGTGACCTCCAGTACATTACATTCAGTGTCAGCGAACAGTAGCGATAATAATAGTAGTATTCTTTCCTGCAGCTTTACAAAACATTACGTTCGGATCTCGTTCGGAAGCAATAATCGGTCCCCTCCCCCCCACTCGACCCGGTACCTGCAGTAACAATTTTGCTTTTTGTCTGGATGTTCATCGTGCTCCATGTCAGCAATGGATGGTTTAATTTCTATCAGTAAATGTGTTCATTCAACAACATCATTGCTATGCATCTCTGCTGTGCCTAGTTGTTTATCAATTTGCTGCAGGACTGTACACGGCTAAAAAATGACAATTAATTACTGTAGGCTACGGACATAACAAATAATGTTTCACAACTATCAGTATTTATTGTTTTATTAGGCTAGAACAAACAAAACACAGGTTAAGTCTAATTTTTGGACATCTGGTCATCATCAATGTTTAATTTGTGCTGCTGCACTGGACATAAAAAGCCAGCCAGAAAACAACTTCATGCCACTGTAGATTACCAAGAGTACCTGCATGCTGTTGATTTTATTGTCATATCCATGGTCACCAGAGAAGCCACAGTGCCTCTTGCCTTCAGGAACTCTCCTGTAATGAACAGTATGAATCAATCAATCAATCAATCAATCAATCAATCAATCAATCAACCAGAACTGGCTGGAATGTTCAGATTATTGTGTCAGATGACCGAGAAAGTTTTGGCAGCAAAAGTCACAAGTCAAAAGCTAAAATATTGCATACCACACCAACCAATTTTGTTTTATACCGCTGTTATTTGCTGCTCAGCTAATTTGTTGTATTCAAGTTTCTTTTGGCAACTCTTAAAGATGGCCACTCATCAGTCATGTGAACCAAACTGTGGTCAAATCAGTTCAATCAAGTAGGAGAATGAAAGATCAACTTTTAGAAAATTTACAATCTTGAACTTTGAGGATCTATGAAAAAAATATTCAGGATTGCTGAGACCTAAATATATGCCTTAAACTTGCATTATCTTTAATGGCCATCAGGGGGCGACTCCTCTGGTTGTATAGAAGTCTATGAGAAAATGACTCTACTTCTCTCTTGATTTATTACCTCAGTAAACATTGTAAGTTTATGGTCTCAATCTCTAGTTTCAAGTCTTCTTCAATACACCATGATGTTCATTTAGTACATTATGGTCCATTTAGAGTCAAACAGACCATAAAGCAGAGTATGCTTTAGGGCGGGGCTACTGTGATTGACAGGTCACTACCATGGTGGTGTCCAGTGTGGAGTTGTCTACGTTTTCGTTTTACAACTTTAACCCTTTGTTTTCAGTTCATGAAATTTTTTCGGTCGCCTACAAATGTCTTATTCAGCATTCAGTTGTACTAAGCTCCACCTTTACGCGTCACTTCTGGTTGCAAAAAAACCAAGATGGCGACAGTCAGAAACCAAGATAGCGATAAACCAATGGGTGATGACTTGGTGACTACGTCCACTTCTTACATATATATACCATATATATAGACAGTCTATGGTTCTTTCTCTTAAGGCAGTAAGTTTCAAATGTTATTGAGTATGATAGAAATCTGGGGTCAAAGTGGAGAAAGCAATTCTGACTGAAATACTGAACATCGTTACATTAACCTCAGAGGTGGTTTAGAAGTACCTGATGCAGTGCGCTGTCAGGTCCACACAGGTTTTTACGGGTTAAACCGTGGTGTTAAATACAGTTGAACTGCAGCATTTTGTCAGTATTCACCTACTTTAGCCCTCGGTCCAGGACAAGCACTCCTTCACACAACCCAAGCCAGAGTCCTCTAATTGAAAAACAGGCACTTTTAACTAAGTGTCCATTAAAACACTACTTCCAGTTATACATCTTAATTTATGTGTGGATGTGTGTGTGTGTGTGTGTGTGCGTGTCTAGGGGGTGAAGCCACAAGCATGTTAAAAATGTAAATGACTAACTGACAGGAAAATGAGACAAACTCGGTGTTTCATTTGGAGAACAGTTAGTTGGTTTGAGATTTACGCAGACATCGTCTTACATACAGTATATGTGCCTGTGTGTGTGTGTGTGTGTGTGTGTGTGTGCACGTGTGTGTGTGTGTGTGTGTGCAAGTGTGTGCGTGTGTGTGTGCAAGTGTGTGCGTGTGTGTAAATGCTCAGACACTCTGCTCAAAGCTCCGGTGCCAACGATTAACCCGTCTGTCTATCTGAGCTGCACTGAAACCTCAAAGATGTCTTTCATTTAGCAGCTCTGCGTGTAGTGTGTATGTATATGTGTGTGTGTGTGTGTGTGTGTACTGAGACAGAATGTAGCTCTCCCATGGTTCACCAACCCAAAACAGCATGACAGCTCCATGCAAGGAGGCTGTTACTCTGACACACACACACACACACACACACACACACACACACACACACACACAGCGAGGTGGTTTGTTTTCTCTTTCAGTCCTGATGACTTCATGGTTTACTTTGTCACTGAATCACTGCAGCAAGACTTTTCGCTGCTCTACATCAAACGGCTGTCAGAGTTCATTTTAGCTTGTCATCAACGTTTCAGCAGCTGCACTTTTGAAAAAGAGCTGTTTTTTTCTGTTTTTTTTAACACTAGTGTGGCTCTGAACGGGACATCTTAAAACTTTTCAGCACTACACGTGTTAATGATGCGTCGATAGCAGTCCACGTTAGCATAAAATGTGTTTTTAAGTAAAGCAAGATGTGCAGTAAAAAGCCTCACTGACGGGTGGGCTGAAAATGCCACGTACGTACTTACACTGACTGAACACAACATTAGAGCACTTCCAGCAACAAATTAAAACCAAATTAGCTAGAACTTCTAACTTATCTATTAATTATCAAATAATTAATAAAGAAGTTAGAGGGAGCACCTTTTTCATGATACGCAGGCAGATGAACATGTATTATAATAATAATTGATAGTAAGTCACTGACTCCTGCAGTATTTATATGATGTGCGTGTGTCCTTGAGTTATGGCTCTAAGAAGAAGGAGTGAATGATGCAAAGGGTTAAATGAGAGACCATGGCTTCACCTAATCTGTGAACTTCATCAAAGGTTCCAATAATACATCCACAATTAGAATAGTCAGTATGAGACAAGCTTTCTTGTATTCCTGGTGTTATCACACATATTTTAAGTTGGGTCTCATGTTATACAGTTACAGGTCAAAGGTGTGAAGAGAGATATATCTCAGCCCACATTTCTGGGTTTCACAGTGGAGGTGGAAAGTGTGTCATCAGAGTTTATTCTTCCAGTTTCCTGCATACATCTTCAATCTGAAACATTTAAGATTGATTTATTCCATTCAACACTTTGGTGGATGTCTGTGTTTGTGCTCTCAGTGAACTTCTCATGTGCTTATTATCTCCGCCAGGAGATCATATATTCGGTCCTGTGTGTGCGTGATTCCATCCCTGTGTCTGTCTCCCATACTCCCATCAGCCCTATATTTAATCAGCTCATTCATGCTCAAGCAGCACCCACCGTGGTTGCAGTGATTCAAACTTTTTGAAAACACGTTTTTTTTGTCTAAATATTTTATTGACTGTTTTATACCGTCATTAGCGTCAGCAATTAGCAAATCACAGACTAAACCAAGCACTGACTACAACGTAGCGTGTCTTCTCATGTCGGTGGGAGGTTAGCTATTTAGCTGTTAGCAGCCAGTGGTCATCAGAGTCCTGCTGTGTGTTCAGCTAACAGAGCTAACAGCTAACAAGGCTAATACAGCTAACAGAGCTAAGAGCTAACGGAACTAATCACACAACAGGACTGACAGTTTCTGTTCAGAGGAAGCATTAAACAGTCAACATAAAGCGTGACACAGTGAACTGCAGTTCAGCTGCATGGAGCGGTGCAGACAGCCTCATCAATTCAAATGGAAGCGTATCTGTTGCGTGAGATGAAAATGCGCCTGATACACTTTCAGTCAAGATGGGGGGGCAATTGTGGTTTGTGCTGTGTCAATCAAACATTACAGCAGGGGTCGTTGCACTTCACTGAGAGCACTTGTCTAGTTTGTACTGTATCTCCAATTGGCATATTGAAAGGAGTGTCAGTTTTTACAGTTGTCCAGTTTAGCTTTTAACACCATGCATGTGTTCTTACTTCTTGTAGTAGAGGTAGTACTTTACCTGGCAACGTGCCACTTCCTCTCCACTAGCAAGTGAATCTCTTCTATGCGCCGGTTGTTGGCGTAGTGCAGTCTCTTAGGCAGGTGCTGCTTCAAGTACGGCTTAAAGTGCTGGTCTGCCTTCTTACACTGGAACAAAGAAACAATCATTGGTATTTTGATCCTATAGGAGCCAATCAGAGAGGTGACACACCACTCAGTATGCTCCACCAAATACATGCTACAATAGCATAATTATCTTTTTAAAATATAACTTGTACAAATGCACAGAGAGAAAAGATATTAAGCCAATGTGGAAGTCCAGCTCTACAGAATAAGCCCGACTGTTTTTTCTTGATTCTGAGCTGAATTTTAAATCACATGTCAACAACGTTACAAAGATTGCTTTTTATCATTTAAGAAATATTGCAATAGTTAGACCCCTCCTCTCTTTGGAAGATGCCAAAAGGTTGACCCATGCCTTTGTATATTATCTCGTCTAGATTACTGCAATACACTCTATACTGGGTTACCTAATAAACATTGATAGGCTGCAACTTGTACAAAATCAACAGCGAGAATGTAAACAATAATGAATTAAAGAGAACGTATTACATAACATATTATAACAACATTAACGGTTTATTGTAAAATTCTTTTACTTGTTTTTAAGGCTCTGAATGGTTTAGCAGCTTCCTGCCACTCCGACTGCTGATCGGAGTACGTTGCTAACCGTTCCCTGAGGTCATTTGGCAACTTCTGTTGATAGTTTTAAGAGAAAGCTCAAAACTATTTTTTATGATTTTGCTTTTAATTCATTCCACCTTTTTCTAACATCGTTGTTATGCCCTGGCAGCTCTGTGCAGCTCCTTCAGCCACCGGTTGATTCACCCCCGGTGTGTGAAGGAGAGGTACCGCAGGTCCTTCCTTCCTGCCGCCGTCAGGCTGCACAACCAGCTGTGCTCCCAGTAGACCACACAACACTAACAATCTGTGCAATATAAGTACACTGTGCAATAAAAAAAAAAATACTCTGTCTGTATATATAATAGTTTTATTTTTAGTCATTGTGGATTTTTGTACTTTTTTACTTAGTTGATATTCTTTACTGTTTATTACTTATTTGTATTAATTGTTGCTCTTGTTTTTTACTCTGTATCTTGTGTGCACTCTCCACTTTGCTGCTGTGATCCTGTAAATTTCCCCACTGGGGGACTAATAAAGGATTATCTTATCTTATCGTATCTTATCTTATCAGTAAGTTCACACAAGTTCAATCATTTTTCATGCAAGCCGAGTACTTACTGTTAGATTTGCAACAACAGCCTTGGCGTCATCTGAAATAAAGAACAATGGTCAGACTAGTGAAAATTGTTAAGTCCAACAAAAGAAACATACTGTCCTGTATATCTTAACAATGGACTTTAATAAAAAAAATGAATGAACTGCAACTTGTGAGAAGTGGGTTAGTAGGACAAATAAATGTAGACAGAAACGTCTATTTCAAAAGGACAAGATAAAATGCGGTGAAGTTGTTCCATCGCTCAGTAGCCACTGTAATTACTGTGCATGCTGCCAATGATCACATCAGAGGCTTATTGTGTCGTGTCTGATGATGATGATGAAGAAGATGTTCTTACAGAGCAAAAGCTCTGAATACAACGTAGTTTGCATTGATAATATAAATAACTAATAGATATCACAATAAAACTTCCCCAGTTGATTTCTTACATCAAGACAATCATTTTTTCCATTACATGTTTTCTGAAATGTTGTGTTTGAATATGCAAAAGAGGCAATATCTCTAAAAGAGACAAAGTTGTAAAATAAACACCTAAATGTGCATTTTGGATGTTTTCTTTCTATTGACTCGTGCATGAAAAAGCAATGTCTTCGCCTGTAGTGTCTCTTACGTGAACGGGAAAAAGACAAAGACAAAACAAAAGAGGACGAAAAAGAGGATGAAATATCTCAGCAAAAAGTCAATATCACGAGCTTTGCTCTTCTCACATTTAGGGTTGTTCAGGTATCTCGAGCGTATTCTGCCCAGAGACCCGGGGACGAGGATGATGTCATCAACGTTGGTCATGTAGTTGCTGAGGAACTCGGTGCGATCACAGTGGGCCTCCTCCATACCTGAGAACACACAGGGGAATGAGTGGCTGGCTGGTGAAACCTATAATGAATTGAGTGTGCGATTGTCTCTGTATTTAAGACGTGTGCCTTTGAGCAAAGCACTTCGTCCTAAATTGCTTCAGTGGAGCATGCATGTAATGTGCTCTTCCAGCATGATGACCTTACACCACAGTGTGTGTGTGTGTGTGTGTGTGTGTACCATGATCCCCCACCAGGATGATGTTGACACAGCGGTGCAGTTTCATCTGTTTGAGTCCATCCATCAGTTGGCCGACAATCCTGTCAATCATCCGCAGAGGGTTGTTCAACTGAAACACAGAAAGGGAGTGAGAACCCACTGTGTGTGTGTTTTGATAAACAATACACACAGAGAGACACTATAGGGGTGTGTATGTGTACAGTTAACATGCGCTTTCTGTGCAAACGCACACATCCCGACACACAAGCACAGATGCATTTACACAATACTCACTTCTGCGCTCATGGGCCCCATTTTGTGTCCGTATGTGTCCGGTTGTTCAGAGTGCATGGCGTAAACATAGGGCCTGAAACAAGATGGAGATGTGCTTATGGTAGTTGTAGTGATAGTAACAATCGACAATAAACAGGTGCTTTAAAGTGCATCACTTGCAGTGGTGGAGACTAAGTCCCTTTACTCAAATACAGCACTTATGTGCAATTTTGAGATTGTACTTTTCTTAAATATTATTGTATGTTACTTTATACTTCTACTCCACTACATTTCAATGGAAATGGAAATGACTGTAGCTTTTGCTCCACTACATTTATTTGACAGTTATAGTTTACGTTTCAGATATTAAATAGATAGTTTGAATGTTTTGAAGTCAGGCTGTATGAGGTACTTTTCCAAAGTCAGTGTATTACCGACAGCAGATGGCATGCTGACCGTCATCTACTGGAGGTAGTGCACTGACCAGGGCGTGGAAATAGGCAGGCAGAGTGGTTGCACTGGGGCCTGTGGGGTGGGAGGGGCCGTAGAGAGAGCTACTCCCAGTACAATAGCCTAAGGAATCAATTTGACTGGAAAACCCAACATTGTTGGTAAAACATATATCGCTTAATGGTGTGTGTGTGTGTGTGTGTGTCAAATGATCTTATTTTTGACAAAAAAACTAAAACTTAGAGAGAAAAAAAAGTGGTTATCAGAGCTTTGTTATCAATCATCTCACGACCTTCAGATTAGTCTGGTGACCCTTTGGAGGGGCTACTGATCCACCACTGTCAGGAGGTAAACAGAGGCATGAGTAAGCATGGGATTAACAGAGTCAGTGAACGTCTCATTAGCCGTGATACGTGCATGTCATTAATAGATGTAAGGAACAGGATTAGCCCTCACGTAACTTAAACCTAACATTCCAGTTTTGAGTCAAACTTTATTTCAGTATTTTAGGTTCGAATAACTTAGCTGCAGAGTCTGTTGTATTCAGACCAGCTGGGAAATAAATGTACTAAAGAGCAAATTGGTACCAATGTATATTTTCTTTCTGAGCACCCGGCTGTCCTACTGGTTTACATCACAGAACTAATGCAATACAATGAAAAGTGTTTTTTCCCCACTCTTCCTAAACTGTGGCTGCAAAGAAGAAGAAAAAAAAGAGAAAACAGGAAGATGAAAGGCAAATGTGAGACGGACCAAAAAGAAAAGAAAAACTGATTTCACCTCTCCCCTTCAGGCAGGTGGAGCCACTGCAGCATGGTCAGTATCCGCCTCTCCAGAGAGATAGCACTGGAACACAAACACACAACAAAGAGTAACATTGGTTAACATTTAAATAAAACCAATAGCTGCAAGTGACAAACAAGCCATGGCACGAACACAGAATTATAGTGATAGACTCAGATTCAGGTGCCCTTCATGACACATTAAACCATTAAACTCCAAACTGTTCCCTCTGAGTCTCAAAGAGCCTCATAAAGTAGAACACACTTGGAGCCCTCTGACTGTGTCTGAAAGTCAAAAGGCTGCCTGTGTAGTGATAAGGCCACCAACCAAGCCGCTGGCTGTCATACAGTCCACAGCTGTCAACCATCAAGCCCGGGATTGAGGCCCTGAGCGATGTACGAGGTAGCGCGAGGGGGGGTGGACGAGGAGGTGTGGTCTCGCTGCGTGAACACTTGACAGCAGGTTTGATCCCTTTCTGCACTTTTGTCTATGTTCACACTTTCAACAACATTTCCCCTCTTCTTGTTTTATATACTCTCTTTCTTCTTCTCTCCTCTTTCTACGCTCTTCTTGTGGTTAAGGGGGGGGGGACCTCCCAGAAAGCTGAGCCCAACACAGACCGTCAACCAGTCAGCCAATGATTTAGCAATAATCCCTGGTCCCCATTACCATGCTAATCCCACAGTGGTACTATAAAAACGGGGGTTTTCTCAGCCACACAGAAATGTCAACACACTCTCTCCGTGTCCCTGTCATGGCCACAGTCCTGTCTCACTCTCGCTTTCTTCCTCACGCACCTCTTGTCAGTGCCAAGTGCAAGAACAGCACTGTAAACCGCACGCTTCGGCCCCCACGGTTCCGTAGGGCGGCACGTCTGCGACCCCGATTCACAGAGGAACCCTGCGTAGTGTAAACAGGCCCATTTCCCCAAATTGCTGTGAAAACAGCCCTCTGCTGAGATCTGCCTCCCCGCTTCATCAAAGCCGTCTCTGTGCCGATAAATGTGGGCTCATTTGTGTTCCACACACAGGCTACAGGTGTCACTACAGCGGCCCGAGTGGGCAGCAGGAACATGAACGGGCATGTTCTTGTGACTTGTTTTGGGAATTTTCCCACCAAATAATTTACAGTTCCGGATTTATCAGTGATAAGATGTGTCCGCAGTGGTATTTAAGGCACATTAACACCATAACCTCAGGTTTATAGGTATGAGGACACTGATAACACATGATTGGCCAATATGTCTCATGGTTGTAAAGGTTCCAATATCAATACAGGCCAGAGAGCTTTGGCTATTTATTAATGTGTTCTTACCTGGTGCCAGAGTGCATACATGACAACAAAGAGTGCATTCAGTATATTAAACAAGCTGACATCTGACTCCCTGTGAATTTTGTTTACAACGCCTGATTCACTTATCGGGAAACATGCACAAATGTAAAAATGCCAAAGGCAACTATTCTAGATCTGCGGAAGAGTGTTAGGGCCAGTCATAAGGAAAATTATTTAATTATTATTTTTAAATTTATTTTGCATCTTGAGAATAAAGTCGAAATGTTGGGAATGAAGTCGTATTTTCTGTTTTATTGCTAAGGATTAAAAAATATATATATTTTAATTTGCATTTCAAGAGTATGTGAAAAATATTGACATTAATATTAATAAAGATGAAATACCATTTCGAGAATAAAGACGACATTTGACATTAAATCGAACAATAGCATTAGCGCATATACTAGAATTTCGACTTTATTCTAAAAATCCAAAAATAAAATATAAAATTCTTCCCCCTCTCCTTTTTGTCCCTCATGGCTCTAATACTCCCTACTACCGTACAAAACAGCTCAGACCAAAGAGAGCAGAGTTTAAAAGTACTGTACGAGAACTGCATCGGAAGCTTTAAGTTGTGCTGACTAAGCAGCTGGGTGGCACAGAGAGGAGAGGCTGTCTTTGCAAAGCATCCACCCAGCTGTAATTCCCAAAGGGAATTAATAAGGGAAAACAATACTACAAAAGTGTTGAAAAGCAAAGGAAGTCATTTACTTTCAATTCATGAAAGATTGACTTTTTGGACATCCAGGCCTCATGCAGAGCACCGACAAAATGAACTGAAAGGGCAAGCCATTCAGAAAAACATTTAGCGACAAAGAGCAGCAAATGTAGACTCACACAGGCCAGAAGAAGGTGGCAGCCTTCACTCCCTGCTTGAGCGCTGTGATCCAGATCTAGGAGAGAAACAGTGCAGTCTTATTTTATCAGTCTGATATATTTTAGGAGGATGCTATCGGAGTGTTACCCTGAACAAAATCATACAGTAGGTTGGTTTTGTTTTGTTTGTAAACCATTTTGGAAGACACTGGTAAAGCCTCGTTGGTTAGCAGTGCATCCTGACTCAGTATTCTGTCAAATAAAATCCTAACACAAGTAAATCCACTAAAGTAAAACCCTGAAGAGTTCCAGACCACTTAATGTCAACGCTTTGGTCTTGCAAGAACTAAAAGTGATCCCAAGCCAGATTTCATAATATCATCTGTTATTAATCACTGGATTATAAAGCTTATCAGTTGTGGTTTCGTTAGATCTGAGTCCCGCCAATCATACTGTAGTTGGCTTCAAAAGAAAAGTCTTTAGTGCCTTTGTTGGCCTCTAATCTGTGATCTGTCAGATGAATTTGAAAAACACTAACGTTCAAAGTCATACATAAAAGTTATTTATCGTCAAAAACAAAAGGAGAACAGGAAAAAAAAAATCCTTGTCAGCTCACTGATGAAATACAATTATAGTGTTGATGAACTACAGATGGTAAAAGACAGACTACAGAGAGAAGAGGCTGCACTTACCGGCTGTCCTCCCCACCAGCGATGACTGAGTTTCTCTCGGCTTCTCAGGGTGAAGGTGGCATCAAACACGGGGTCATGCATGGAGTTGCCGATGATACCATGAGACTCTGGGTAGAGACCCTGACAACGATTCACACTGAAATTATGCCTCGGCCAATATTTGTCATGTCAGAACTGTACTTGACTGGTCTTCTTTTCTCAGTGTTGGCTTCAAAAATATGTAAAGCTACAGTTGGTAACTTTTATAAAAAATAACTTTTTGTCATTTTTACTTAAACTGTCACTGAGGTACCTGTAATTTAATTGTGTATCTATTTGAAAGGCTCCTTCTTTCTTCTGAACTACATCTTGGTGGGGAAAAAAGGACTTTCACCCAGGTAACTGCTGTTTATGTCCCTCAAAATAAACATTGAGTTTGCAATTGTTACGCAACGTTAAGACATTTGTTACATGACCCTACGCAAGAAAGTCCGCTAAGTGTGGTTGTTATCTATTTAAGCTAGGTCACGCTGTCAGGTCAGGCTGTCAGGTCAAGCTGTCAGGTCAAG
>NW_022280218.1:53051-63660 GCF_004355925.1 Anarrhichthys ocellatus | reverse complement strand
GCTGTCAGGTCACGCTGACACGTTAAGCTTGTTACATAACGTTATGGAAGAAAGTGTTACGTTATTATTTGAACACAAGCCGTGATCTTTTTTCTTATCATAACCAAGTAGTGTTGCAGCCTAAATCTAACCGATCATGTCACAACATTAACCACGTGATACGAAACAAATTTTTGGTTTCGAAACGTTGACAGTCAACATCTCCGGTGGTTTGCAGAAACATTCAATACCAGCATTTGTTTGCCGACTAGGTTGGCTATAGTTACTTTGAACTTAATACGAACGTTAGCATGCTGTACTTACTTATGTTACCAATACTAGATATCACAGCTACAATACTGTATCAACCACCTGAAGAAGTAAGTACTTCTGAAATGTCACAATTACTGCATTAGAACTGTGAACATTAGCAAACATGGTAACTTATATTTAGCTAGCCTCAGCTTTACTTTGAGCGTAACGCTAATGCTAGCAGACCATTTTAAGATGCAGCTGAGATTAATGCCTGTAATCACTGAAGGCAAATGATTTTTTATCACAACAACAACAGACAACCTGATTGTTGACAGCAACATGCAGCTGTGCCATACCGTAGCCAGGGAGTAGAGGTTGGGGAATGTTTTTGAGGGGTAAACAGGCCTCATGTATGGAGCATGGGTTCCACATGTTCCTGAAAGGGAAAACAGAGCAAAGGAAACCCCGATATTAGCACAAAGACACCCATCAATAGAACCAAATCAGTTATTAATCATCTGTAAATGCTCATGGCTTCATAAATCACCACAACAACACAGTCTTCCCCCTTACAGCTACTATCCAGGTCTTACTCAGTTTCTCGATGTTGGGGATGACTGTGTTTCCTCTCTTCACATAAGAAGCTCTAAATCCATCCACTGACAGCATGATGAGTGGCGGGCGCACAAACCTGCACATATCAGAAGAAGATCAAAATGCTGATATAGGAAATCAAATGTGGTCACCCTAGTTCAATCTTGAGCAAATCCTTTAGTTATGCGGCATATACGTATATAAACACATTTATTTGATGTCCTTCACTGCTCAGATGTAAACGTACCCAGCAGGACATTCAGATGTCTTGATCTCCTCACACTCGTCCTTCAGCCATGACGTGTCCCCTAAAATAACATGATCAGAGGAGGTACTGAGAGATAGAATGGTGTATGCACAACGCAAGCTGAACGTAGCAAATAAAAAAAGTACTGAATTTGTATTATAGAAAAGTCTTTAAATATATTCCTCATATACACGCAGTAGGTCAGTGGTCAGACTTTTCAAACCATATTTTGGAAACATGGCAGTACAGTTAAAACTTTTTCTAACTGTACAGACAGAAGAACACTTTTCTGACTGTTTTGTTTTTCATTGCTGTGTGTGTGTGTGTGTGTGTGTGTGTGTGTGTGTGTGTGTGTGTGTGTGTGTCTGAGCGGATTGGCAGTGAGGACCAACAGAGCATAGCTCTTTGTCACTGCACAAATTCTACAAAACAGTCAAATGTTGATCTGATCCATTCCCTGTCTGAAGTCTTTCAGGTTTTTTTCTTTAATTAAACACCCAGGTTTAAGGGATCCGCTTACTGGAGAAAGCTGACATTCAGTTACTTAAATGCATTGGAAAACTTTAGCTGAGCAGGTAAAGACAGGCAGCACTTGTTCATTTTTGTATTGACAAAAAAACGACAAAAGCATTTCGCATCGTAACTGACTGAATTGGTTGTAAAGTTTTTAAGATGTACACTTTTTCTTGCGGGGATTTTTTTTAGGTCAAGATAAGACATATGTCCTGAAAAACCCCTGATCAATAAGCCTTCACATGCAAATCATTGTATGCAGTTTAATATTTCAAGTGGCAAACCTTTGCACAGTGTCCTGTAGTTGGTACAACAGTCTCCTCTGGCCAGACAGTCATCAGAGCAGTGGCAGGCATGTTGTTCGTTCCGAGTCTCCCCACACCGATCTTTGCTGCACTCGTAACCCCCCTCTGTGTACGGGAACGTGGAAGAATGTTCACATGACAACCAGCGGGGAGGAAAAACAGTAGATTCCAAAACCTTGTTGTGTGTACACACAACTAATCTGATCTATAGAGTAGCACTGAAACCACCAGCATTGAGAAGTGAAAGCCGATGTGGTTAATGTTGCCAGCGGTTTGGCTGCATAGCTTACAGCTCAGCACTCGGCCTTTTGGGACAAACACTGACAGCACTGCATGTGTTCTGGGCTAAGATGAGAACACCAGATGAGCGACGGAACTTGGGTATGTAGCATCATTTTCTGGCACAGGGAGGGTTACAGTGGCTGGGCAGTGGTAAGCCAGAGACCACCAGGCTGAAGGAGAGGGCATAAAATCAGACCACCAACACTGGGAGAAGAGGGGGGAAATGTTGACAGAGCTGAAGAGAGAAGGCAACACCTGAGAAACCAGTTCAGACCAAGGCTCATCTCCAGCTCGGACTGATGAATGATACAGCTGGACAATCAAGCTGAGACATGATGTCTCAGATATCTAATGACAACAATAATGCGAACCCACCAAGGTTTAAAAAACGAATGTAGATTTAAACTGATTAGAACAAACATTCTCTCGCTGAACGTTATTACTAATTCACTGTTAGCATTTTTCGAGACTAAATTGGGAAGATATTACAAGTTTAGATCTAAAATAATCAGAGTCTGGCTAAATGGCTCTGTAGCATGGCAACATACTGCAAAGTAACTGTAAAGTTTCATCATCAGAGCAAGTGGTGAAGGACACATTCGGATCACCAACCTGAATGAAGAATTCCAACATGTTATTCGAATAGCTTAGGAAAGTTCAATCGCTATGTGTCAATGTGAGCTACTCTCTCAAAGCCAGAAGCCAGATAAGTCAAGGCCTTCGAATATTTGGCAGTAGAACAATTCATACCAAACAGGCAGTGTTGCGAATTTGAGACAGTTGCAACCTTTATCAAGAATTGGTTTGAAAAGATTCGCACAGGGGACCGACTACCAGGGTCAGAGCGGCGTCTGGCAGTCTGTCTGAGGTCAGCTGTTGTATAGCCGGAGCTACTGTAAGCTACTTAATTAAGTTTCCTTGTAGCAAAATGTTTTAAATTCCCTCTGGTAAACAGTGGTGTATGTCGAGGGCTTTTATTGTGAAAGTGAAGAGTGGAAGGAGTGGATCTGGTCTGCTTTGCCTTTGTCAAGGTTGAAAGGAGCAATAAAGTTTATCGTCTTGGTTCGGACCACGGAGCCTCCGTGTTGTTGTACATTCTAGTGTACATTTTGAATACGTCCGTTTTACACAATTTGCCTGGTTGATGAAACTTGTTGCTTTAGCTTCACTTAATATATTTGCGTGAAAGTACTCATGACAGAAACAGTTTTAAAAAAGTATCAAAAGTAAAAGTACTCAATATAGAAAATGATGCATGTGTGTATGCGAGTAGGATTTCACAATTGTAGTTATTCCAGGAGAAGCAAATATATAATGTAATACTATTGGATATAATAGGATATCGATAGGGAATCTACAGATACTGAATATCAGGCCGATACTGACTTAAATAGCTGGATCTGTAATTGGTGATAACGGTGCCGATCTATTCAGTTCAGTTCTGTGTTTGAATGTTATATACATTAGATACTGGAATTTGAATTCCTGTTTAAGTTTTCACCAATTGGATGATGTGTGTTTTTCCTGCTACATTTATATAATTCTTCACTGATATATGAAGCATGTGTTATGTGTAACATGTCTGTTGACACAGTCACTATAAAGAGTCACTATGCTTTCACTCTCTCACACACAAACAGAAACAGCAGAGTCACAGCAACACATCGAAGTCGCATTACACGGCAAATGTTCCATTGTGTTGGAAAAAAAAATATGCCAGATGTCCGAGGATTTTCCTCCAGCCTCTCTGACCAGACCTGCACCACCAAGAGTCAGTCCCTTTACACTGATATCAAACACACTGCCAAGAATCTGGGAGTCATTTTCTTTCTTTGAAATCACGGCACAATGTCTGTTCTTGTCTTTTCCTGTCGCTCCTCTAAGACAGAGGGGATGAAAAAAAAAAAAGCTAGGTAGGAAGAAAAAAAACAAAGGAATCAGAAGACAAGCACTACCTGTCCTGAGGCACAGCTGATTGAAGTCAGAGCAGCAGCCGTTGTAGGTCTTGCACAGGTTGTCACAGCGGCAGTTTGGGGGCTCCAGGTCAACCAGCTCGAAACACCTGTTCCTGCAGGAGCCGGAGGTCGGCGCGTACTGAGACGCAGAGCGAGCTGACGGGGAGAAACACAGATTCAATGAGTGGGCACTTTGATGTTATTTGTGCTTTTTTTGTTCTGTAGTGTCTCCGAACACTGCTGAGTCACATCTAAAGACGGTTTGAACATCATTATGCACAAATGATTCCCAGCATCAGCAACTTCTGAGGTCTCGGGAGAGAGGATGTCGCATGTGTACAGATTGTAAAGCCCTCTGAAGCAAATTTATGATTTGTGACTTTGGGCTGTACAAAATAAGATTGAATTGAATAGAATTAAAGTGGACCGAAAAAGTTAAAAAACTTTACAGTATTAACAAATCCCTAGTATTTTGGTTCCTGTACAATGCTAAAATATATTTGATAATTCCTTCTGAACGCAGTAGTGTACAATTTATTAATTGTGTGTTCCCAGGTGCATGATTTAACTCTATCTGTATGATAATAAAGCCCTTTGTATGATGTATGGTCAATAATTCTAAATAGTTTTGAAGTGTTCTTTTTCTATGATAAGGAAATGGTGTGGATTCTGCCCTAGTCTATTGAGATGCTCTTTACAAGAAGTGGACGTATCCACCCCGACGTCACCCATTGGTTTGTGGACTGTGGGTTTAAAGTCACGTTTTTTTTTTGTGTTTTGCCCATCGCCATCTTGGCTTTTGATTTTATTATCTTGATATTTTTGCTGTAAGACAACTCCCAGATCAGACAATGCTGTGGTAGAGACCTGTCAATCACAAGGTAGCCCCACCCAAATCATCCCCTGCTTTATGGTCTGTTTGACTCTAAATGGACCATAATGTACTAAATGAACATCATGCTGTGTGGAAGAAGACTTGAAACTAGAGATTGAGACCATAAACTCATGTTTACAATGTTTACTGAGGTAATAAATAAAGTGAGAACTAGAGTAATTTTCTCATAGACTACCATATCATGGGACTTCTTTCAGAGGAGTCGCCCCCTGATGGCCATTAGAGAGAATGTAAGTTTAAGCCACTCCCACATTTGCTTCACTTTTCAGGACCAGATGTTGCCCGATGATTGGAATGAGTTGTTTTTCTTTGACCAAGATATCTTTGTGCATATGAAAGTGATTAGATGATAGTGAAGTCACTAGTAATTTTGCTATAATATCCCTAATTTCCTTACCGTGGGTATTTGCCTGTGTGTTTAGATATCAGTCTCAAAATGACACCCTTTATTTAGAAAGCTTAAGACACTTTCGCCGTGACTTTAAACCACAATCCCTGGTTTTGGTAAAGCCCCCACACAGCGGTGACCACAAATGTCACTGTCGTTCAACTCAACGCCTTTCACAGGTCCAAAACATTAACAGTGAACTGGGGGGACATTTTGGCATTTGGCCAGTGGGGGGGGGCTACAGCTAAATACGGCATATTGTCCAAAAAATGAATGAATGGCTGCACTGTTCAAATGCCTCTCAACCTGTACCGATCTGCAGTCAGAAATACTTTTGTCAAAAGCAACAAATGTGGTCAGAAAACTGAAAATGTATTTCATAATAACTGGTAATAACTGTGACAAAAGGTCTGTAAGCCATGTGCCAAACTCAATAATTACTAAACTTGAAATCCTCTCCTGGGACCCAAACTGGGGTAATTCTAACTCACTATGTGGACAGCTTTCCTCAGATACAATAACACTCTTGTCCACTGAGGTCCCAGAGGACGGTGGCCCCGGTGTGGAACTCAACCCGCATTGTGAGCACCCCCTGGCTTAACTGAAGACATCCTGGAGATCTGAGAGTGAGTGAACTTATTGCTACATTTCTAACAACATGCTCCTTGTCCACCCACTTGTGAAAAAAACAACCTCGCTCACAGGGAAAGTCAGGGGATGGCAACGGGGGTTATTCAACACGGCGTGTTTGTGTGTTCTTGTGTGGACATATGTATGTGTGTATGTGTGTGTGTGTGTGTCTGTTACTTTATGCAAGTACAAGTGCATATGTGCGCTATGTGAAGGAACCGAGGCGTTACACTTTAAATTATTTATGCTGCCCAGCTAGTTGGCACGGCAGTGTGAACTGGTGAGGGCTGCAGCATCAATATCCTCATGACAGTAAGACTCACTCCTGCTCTGTCGGAGCAAGTGAGGACCACAGGTCAAAGGTGAAAACCCTGGATGCCTTTTTGTCTAAGTCTACTAGAGCACATACAACATCCTCTTGGCTACATGAGTTCAAATTTGAACTTAAGTTCATGGTGAAACTAACATTATCAGCAGAATGTGTCAGTCCAGCGTGAGAGGACGAAGAAGTAGAGCTGACCAGAGTATGTGACGGTATAGGGTCCGTGGACGCTTTGATAGTTTGTTTATTGGATTAAATCCAAAGTCCAGCGTCTCGTATTTTTTGTTTTGTCCTCCCCGCCACGAGGAATCTACTTTGCCGGGCGGGCGGCAGGTCTGGTAGACGGACGTTCAGTTAACAGTTTGTCACAGTAGACAAAAAGATGGTTGAGGTCAATTATAGTCCAATGCCACAACAAATATATTTAAGATAACACGTTATTTTAAACGGCTCTCAGACGCTATCGATTTCTCGATTAAATTGACAGAGCTGAATT
Source organism: Anarrhichthys ocellatus (assembly GCF_004355925.1). Classification (NCBI taxonomy): domain Eukaryota; kingdom Metazoa; phylum Chordata; class Actinopteri; order Perciformes; family Anarhichadidae; genus Anarrhichthys; species Anarrhichthys ocellatus. The sequence goes on along the minus strand of NW_022280218.1, from coordinate 56,799 downwards.
CCTCCACAAAGAATCACACAAAAGCTTTAAATCTGGTGTTTACCAGAGATGGGCTCAGAGGTTTCATGGAAATAAGTCATTCAGCGTGAAAACCATAAAAAATGCCTTATTGACTAAAGAAATCTTAGTCGACGAGGGGGCAGCACTAGTTAGTAGTTGGCTTTTTTTCTACTTCTTATTATTATAACTGATGATTGTAAATTATAATGTACAGACCAAGAAGTAGAGGTGAAATGTTGACCCCTATTTACTAATGTTCTTCTCATGCTTTAGTGAGGAACAAAACGAGGTCAGGCAGGTGTAAAATAACCAAAAAGCACAAATTGCGAGGTTGAAAGCTCTGAGAACAACTAGTGACTCGATTATTTCTTTAGGTGATCAAATGACTTTTCCCAAAGTCAACAATGAGCTTTCACATTCAATCTTCTTCACATTTTGAGTCGTCTTAAGTAGGAAGAGCACATGTGTCACAAATTACAACATGGGTCTGTTCTAGTCAAGCGTCCCAGTAAGAAATGAGGACAGAGTGGCAGTGGGCCAGCACGAACAACACCCGGACCCTGAACCTGAAGCAGCTAAATGGAATCCGGCCATCATGTCATTATTTACACCTGTGCTTTTTATCTACTCTTGAAATATCTGCTGTGTAAAAGGCTTATGTTCTCTGCTAAGAAAGGAAAAAAATGCAAAAATCTTGCAAAATATACAGCAATTAAATTCCAGAATGGCCACCGCTGCCTGCTGCTATGACAATCCAAGCAAACCTCTGCCTCCTGATGCCGACAGGGTTTGAGAATCTGAGGCAGAAAATGAGCTCCAATGCTCTCTTAATATTGACTCTAGGTAGAGCAACACAAACACTCTCTCTCTCTCCCCCTAAAGAAAACACATGGGCTGCCCAATCACAACCTCGCAGGGTCACAGTGATCCGTTGTAACCCCCCCCCCCCCCCAATATACTCTCCGCTCACTTATTTCATATGCGCTGGCAGACACTTCATATAGAAAACAACCCGGCAAACAAACTGAGCAGGAGACATTCCTCTGGAGCGGCTGATGTGGAAAGTGAGTTCTCATGTTAGGGGAGTGATCTCAGAGACGGCCCGTGTGGGTGGACGCGTGTCACTCCGGTTGATGTTGGACTGATTGCCCTTGAAGCTCACATAGGGTTCAAGATTTACTCTGCTTTAAAAAAGTTGTTTTCTGCATGTGTCTTGGGATTGGAGCGTGGCTTCAGGCATGTCCCATGAACACTTGGCCAAGATACATTAACGCGGCTCCAAAGTAAACTTCACATGGCCTGTGCCCAGCCACTTTGGCAGCTAAATTAAAGTGTGTGACTTCTTTTTTGCTGGGGTTTGCTTCACTGAGCACAGTTCTGAGGGGCTTTCACAGAGGCTCACTGCACCTCTGCATTGTTCTCATTCATTGACAGCAGATAACCACACAATACTTGCAGAGTGGTGGTGTGTGTGTGGGTGTGGGGGGGATTATTTTCATTATTGCCAAATCAATTCATTGTTCAATTGATCTTTTCAATTGACTGTCAGAAAATTTTGAAAATTGCCTTATTCTAGAGACTTCTTAGAGGGCCAATGTGACATCTTCAATTAGCTTGTTTTTGTCTAATTAAGCGTTAAAAACACAAAGACATTCCATTTGTTTTAAAAGCAGCAAAACCTCACATTTGTCTTTCGTGACAGGATATCCTTTGGTTTTTAACTGGTGGTTAGACAGAATAAAGCAAATTGAAGATGTCATCTTGATGGTTTTCTTCACTATTGCATCGACCAAATGATGAATCGATAAGTCAAAAGAAAAAATGAATCAAAAATGAAAATAATCTTTATTTTTAAAGAACCCAAAGGGTCACAAGATGACACTAAATTCTGCTTATTTTTCACATTTCTTCTCTAATCTTTTCTTTTTGTGAAGTTACATCTCTTCAGGACTCTATAAATGATTACAATGTTAGAGTCTGTGTTACTTTATGAATACCTGGAGGGAAGGAAACACTCTTTTCGCTGGAATTATATCACACCAAGAGTCAGACAGAACAGCCACCCTGAGGGTGGGAGTGCCTTTTTTTTTTTTTTTTTAAGGCCACCTCAGTTTGGGGTCGAGCAGTTCACAAGATGTTATCTATGTTTCCCAGGAACAAGGTCAGCGGTACTCACACTCTGATCTGGTGGAAGTCCCGTCCTCTCCCGAGCGTCTGGGCCGGTCGTAGACAAATCCCAGACACACGTCGGTGCCACACAGGACTGACAGGATCCAAACAAACTGAGACAACACAATTTATATTTATATTACTGCTGCATATAATCAAAGGTCATGAGATCTATTCTTCATTAGAGAGTCACTGACAAAAACAACTTCTTATGAGAGCACTTTACATTATTCTTATCCAAAGCCTGTCAGGTCTTGCTGGTTATTTATAAGCAATGCTACAATTTGTTGTATTTTTGGTTGGCTTTACATTTGGTGCGATTATTGCAAAATAATCTTAAATGTGTTGCCTTTCTATCCTAGCTTGCTATATTAAAATAAATAAACAGTCAAGAGTTGGCTAAGCCTGTGGAGCACTTCCAAAATGAATCCTGAACTTCACGGTTTCAAAAGTTTGTTCGGCATTCAAATAAAAAAGTGTGGACAGAAAACAGATCTATAGAGCTCTGCCTTTCTTAGCACTAGTCTAACACAGGCTATGCTGTAACTGCAATTTCTCGATGACCTGTCAAGACTGGTCATCAGAGTGAATAGGGACCACCCGCATCCGCACAACTATCGCCTTTGATCTTTTAGATCTACAATTGCTTTGCAAATGCTTCGCAGCAGGAAGGGAAGAGGCGAGATGGGGGGTATTCTGGAGAAAAGAAAGCTTAGAAAACTAGTTGAACGCCCTTGAATGAATTACGCAAACTAACACACGGGTTAAATGCGTAATTGCGCACGGATTTACGTCTTTTGCGACGTCTAAAACTCTTAAGTGCCCTGCAGCTAAAACTTGCAAACGCGGACTCTTACCGTACCAGTTTCTGAAGCAACATGTTCCTCCGCCGGGCCGAGCGTAGTCCTGTGCTGTAGGTCGGAGAGTGAGTGATGCTGACTCCGGAGCCGAGAGGACCACCGGAGAGGAGAACCGCTGAAGGGGACAGGAGGGAGACGGAGGGGAGGTGACTGAAAGGAGCGCACCGGATTCTTATTGGTGTTGGGTTGGAGGAGGGCTTTTATCTCGGCTGGGATTCAGATGTTACAGGATGAGGACAACAATAAAATATGGGGGGGGGGGGCAGTATATAGTTTGGGTCAGTAGCAGAGCTCATCAAAAACGGATTGTGTTCGTGTGGTACGTCAAAGGATTGCGGGTCGAATTGGGACAAAGAGTCGCTTGACTCAAAAATAACAATATGCGCAAACGTACAACCACGTGTGTGTAGCAGCTCTCCGCCTAAATTATGACCTAATGAATGTCGTTATCCCGGTATTATCAATCCTCACAAACCCCAAGATTGATTGATGTGGGTTATTTAAGAGGAACACATTTATTTGCATCAATTCAATAATTCCTTTACAAAAATATGAAAGAATAATGATAGTACATCTATAAAGACCAAACAATACACACAGAGGTTGATTGTCCTTCTGTTGAGTTTATTTTTTCTTTAATGGGCTTTTTCATTCTGTATCATACATATACATATATACATATATATACATATATACATATATATACATATATATATATA
>NW_022280218.1:0-28051 GCF_004355925.1 Anarrhichthys ocellatus | reverse complement strand
TTGTGTTTGTTGCTGTTTTTGCTCGATATCATCTTCACGCATGGTGTAAGCCGACTGCCTTTAAAGCTAACATGTACTAAAGGTGGAGATGGGTAAGGCCACTGCTTGTGCACACTAGGTCATTAACTAATCCAATAGTTATGTTAGATGTATAATAGTGTGGGCTGGCAACAGTGTCAGTATTACATGAATGATAAGGGATAATTGCCATAACAGCTGCACAAAAGGAGGAGGCATCACGGTGGGATTGTCTTGGCAAGCCCACACCTAGCCAAATGTAGCCATGTGGTCGCTTTTTTGTTGTTGTGTTTATTGTTGCATGTGACATGATGATTTGACAGATTATCTAATAGTTAAACACATCCTGAAGTTGGCAGTGTCAGAGTTTTTCAGTGTAGAAGCAATTCAGGTTGAACTGTCAGGAGTCGGCACGATACAAACAGACGTTTCTTTCGACTCTCTACAGTAACAAGGTATTATTAGTAATGGAGAAAATGGAATGTTCTGTTATCAATAATGTTGTCTTAATTTGAATCACTTTAATACAGTTATAGGGTTCGCACTGTTGTTCTTAAATGTTTGAAATAATTGAAAATTGAAATTGAAAGTTAAATTGAATATTCTTTATTAAGATAAAGGACATCAAATGTTTTTAACCACATATTAACAAGGACATATTTAATAAAAACAAGAATAATACAAATGAGTGATAATGAGTGTTCTGTGTCGCACTCATTATTACCTAACGAAATGTAAATACAGAAAACAATGCACCAAGTCAATGTGTCACTCTCAAGGCTGTTGCTATGATGCTTGCTGCTCTTTCTGGCTGTTAGCTGTTGTGCCGAAGAGAAAGTGTGTCTTTTCTAAAGAACTCCATCCATGAGGCTCAATCCTTCCTTTGTAAAGTCCCTGGCAACAGTGTTGCCAGATCAGAATGCCAGTTTCCAGCCCAATTCCACAAAAAACAGCCCAAATCATAACATTTTCTTCATACCCATACAAAGCTTCATATCTGCATCAAATGACAAAAGTTGTTAGATAAATAGGCAATCAAAACCCACAAAGACTGCAGACAACCAAATACACAAATTCCCATGTCAATGTCAGTGATGATGACCTCAAGGAAAGTAAGTCGTCCCTTATCATGAAAATCAAATGTTTCTCAGATTGAATGAGATTCCATTAAATTAACTTTACTTACGTTTCTCCAGCGCTGTTCAGTGGACAAAAGGACTTCCTGGAGGATCCAGATGTTTCATGACTATAATCCTTCATCCGGTTAAAATATATGGTTAGAAAGTTAAAGCATTTTAACTTGAGCGTCCAGTGGAAGAAATTCTTGAGAAGGTGGAGCTGTGTAAGCAGATAATTACTGACAACCAGGAGGACAGTATAACACAGTCGTAATAATATCAAATATGTCTATTTGTTATGAGTTAGAATTGTTGACAAAAACGTAACATTTGTGTGAACTTAAAATGTTCTTGTAGCTGCGTACTACTACATTCAAATGTAGAGTGTTACCGTCTTATGAACAACAGAAACTGGCAAATGTCATGTAACTAATTCCGAGGGTTACTGCGTCTGTCTTATTTTCCAGCTTAAAATCCTTGTATAAATGGGATGGACTGCTCTTTGTAAGATGGAGTCTTTGTACTTTAAGTTGTGGATGACATTTGGCGTGCTTTTTTATTTGGTGTGTTGGAAAACTTATTATTCTTTCATTAAATTGTTCCAGGCACGTTTTTTCTTCATATACAAAGTGTTAAAGTAGGAGTTTATCCTGAAAAATATTTAAGTATGATTCTTCTTTGATTTTTTAACATGCTGCTAATAATTAATCTTTCTTTAAAATGATCTTCATTCACTATATATGGCACAATAGTTGTTTTGTACAATTCATGGCCAGCTAAGGCAGCGCCATCACACTAGTCAGGCAATTTACTGTTTTGTCTTCTATGAGATTGCAAAAGTCTCATTATCAAAGATAAATCTTAGTATTTCAAAAAAATGGGAATATCAGCTGTAAGTATGTGTTGTACATTGCTGTTTCAGATCATTTGCAAGATAGTTATCAGAGGAATTCGTGGTAGTAACGCAGTGTTAAAACAATACCTAGTATCCACACACTTGCAGAGAGGCGCATTATTCGGCAGAGCTGCACTATGCGCGCTCTCGCGAAGCTCGTGCACTGGTCAGTGGGCAGGCTGTGTACGCCCTGCTCTGACGTGACAAAACATTTTTTAGATTTATAAATTAGATTCATTCGCATTTGTTTTAGAAACAATTACATACATTGACTGTCATATGTATGCTGTACATTTTGGCGGTTGCCTCTTGATATACAAAAAAGTATTTGTTGTTATTTATTTTACGCGGGAGGTCAAAGGTTACTAACAAAATGGCTGCATACACTGGAGCCGCGAACACAATTCCATCAGCAGCCGGATAGTGAGGGGATATTTGGATGTTTTGATCCACGGCGACCGCAGCAATCATTATTTGGACATTATCTGTTTTGTACTATCGACTGCTAGTCATGGCCGACTTATATTTATGGATACGTTCATTGTGTTTGCAATAAAAGCACCGTACAGCAATCTCCGGGTGAGACGACCCGAATATAAAGCAGTCATTACAGAGGGTCTGACGTTAGTTTAGTTACACTGCCGTTTTTTAAATTTGTCTGCGAGCCTCGTTATACCGTTAACGTCTCGTGAAGCTAACGTTTTTATTAGTGTCGCTTTACCTTGGAATGCAACTTTTTTCTTTTAAGTTTTTTGTACTCGGAGCTTGCTGAATCTTGGCAAAGTAACGTTAGCCCAACACGGCTGCTGAGAGGAAAGCATCGCGGAGTGGTGTTGTGCCATGTTGAAACTACAGTCAAGAAGCAACAACACGCAACGAGGATGAACAGGAAGAAGGATAAAGCGTTTGAGAGCCCTCGCCCCTTTAAATTATAAGTATTCGTTGTACAATGTTGGCGTGGAATGAATGAAACGGTTTGCAGTCATGTTGAATAGTAACGTAAAGCACAGCTAACGTAACGCTAGCTTAACATTAGTAGCATTTGCACATAGTATGTTAACTGTTGCAGGCAGTGACGTTACTTCAAGTACAAAGTTCTCTGTTTGTTGAGTGAGAGGTAGTATCTAGTTGAGTTCATATCGCATGTTGACATTGTTTTTCTGTCGTTGCTTTTACGACCCACCAGGTGGTGTGCATCAACAACATCAACTTCCAGAGGAAGTCTGTTATTGTGAGTACAGGAGTTAACTTACGCTACACCGAAAACTGTGTAAAAAGCCTCTTCAGTCTAATTCCTTCAGTCATTCTGCTGTGGTGAGAGATAACAGTGGCTAATATAAAACCAAGTTTCAACCTATCCAGTTAATGTCACTGCACCCCTTGTAATAATATAGCTTATTGTTAGAGATAACTGCTCAACAATTTAGTGTTCCCTCTTGTTGTCCGCCTAACTTTACTCCTATTTACACTCAATTTATGAACTGCAATTACAAAGAATTACTTCATCTATTAAAAACGTATTACACTGATAACTCATCTTTTTAAATATTGGTTCATAATTTGTATTTGCTAGATATTATTTAGGCACCTGTTACTGTGTTACAGTCCTCCATAATTATGAGAAACCAAAGCCACAAGGGCTTGGAGAACCTTTGCTGCTGTGATAAAGCCAGCACAGATACTGGTGTTTAGGACATTTTGGGGGTGAACAAACCCTTTAACGCTGTACATCTTGGGGTTTTAATCCAGATAACGAAAATCACTTCAGCTGCTAATGACAACTGTTATGTTTAAACCAACTTCTTCTTCTCTCTTGCCTCCCTTAGGGCTTTGTTGAGCTAACCATCTTCCCCACAGTGGTCAACCTGAACAGGATCAAGCTCAACAGTAAACAGTGCCGCATCTACAGGGTCCGGGTCAATGAACTCGAAACCCCATTCATTTACAACGACCCCACACTGGAGGTGTGCCACCATGAGTCCAAGCAGTGAGTATGTCGGTGCACATTTCAGTGTTCGGATTGTACGGAGTTCTGAAAACAAGGGCTTGTTATTTGTGCCATGGGCTTCGACAGGTTTCCCACTTTTCATGGAAAACAGTTGACCAATTGTCATTGAAAAATCATGGAAAATGAAACAAAAAGTAAAATTGTCCTGGGAAATCTTGCTATGTTGTGGAAACGCTGTGAACACACGTCACATGGTGGCACATGCAGGTTGGATGACTTCACATAAAGTTGCTTTGAACAGTTGAATATTGTTATATTGATTAGCATGTTTTGTTCAGTTGCTAAAGTTGGCATGCTTGCTAGCTTGTTTTGCTCGTAAATGTTTTAAGGTTTGTGATTGAACTGTGGCTCGGAGCAATGGTTTCACATGTGTGTTGGGCATTGTTGAGAGTTTGATTATAATGAATGGGAATCAGAGGTCAAAACAATGAATGGGAGTCCAAAACATCGCCTAATCGCATAAACCTTATCGTGAAATATTGAACTTTTGTCGAGGTAGCTTCACAATAAAGCGAAGTGCAGTACATCTGCAGGCGCGTTTGCATCAGCCTATGATCAATTTGTCATAATTTCTAAGCATGTAAGAGATGATTTTATAGAGAAGTTATAGCCATAGACTGCACTTGTTTTTAATCAGACTTCCATAAGAGAGGAACGTATTAGTCGGTCTGTCATACCAGCTAGATCATCACTGAAAATTACCTGGAAAATAACCTTTAGAAAACCGTGGGAACCCTGTTTGAATTGTTAGTCTACAAGTGAAATCCTTCTGTGGTGCAATAGATACTGTCAAATCTACATTGTTTAGCAAACAATGGTAACAATGCTAGCTAGTTGTATGGATAAGTGAAAGGCAGAGAACATCAGATAAAAGTAATTGACTGAGACTATCACGAACTGAGTTTTATAAAGATTTAAAGCAGCACAATAGCTCTCTTTATATTTCTGCCTCATCAGCTCCAAGGCACTGAACCAAAATGAAGCCATCCAGCCAAATTAATTTGAAATATTCATGCTTGAATAACTAGTAATAGTGAATTTATTTACTATTCATTTTGCCTTTAGGTTTGGGCGATATGATGATGTGTACACTAGACACTATATATTTGTAAGCTGTCAAATTGGATTTACAGGATTATTACCAATATCATTTTCTGGCTAGTTTATGAGAAACTGTGGTGGCAATATGACCATTTTGTGTACATTTGGTGTGTGTGTCTACGTAGGAGGAATCTCAACTATTTCTCCAGCGCCTACACTGCAGCAGTGAGTGCTGTGGACCCCGATGCAGGACACGGGGAGCTGGTCATCAAGGTCCCCTCTGAACTCTGGAAACAAGGAGATGGTAAGACAAACAAAAAAATCAAAAAGTTGAGGATTCAGAAGCGTTTTGTTTTTTTGCCAAACCAAGACTAACTTACATAACTTACTGTCCCTTTTTAAAATGCCATCATCTTCACCAGATTTCTATAAAGAAATTAAATTAATCTTGGATTATTGACAAAAAAGGAGCTGTGAGAATGTGACCGATACACCAATATATCTGTGTTTTTGTGTCTCCAGATTTGAAAGTCTTAAAGGTGTACATCGAGTTTTCCCTGGACCAGCCAAAGGGAGGTCTCCACTTCGTTGTTCCTGATGTGGAAGGCAGCATGGCGGAGAGAGGAGCTCACGTGTTCTCCTTTGGATACCAGAACTCCACCAGGTCTACAAACAGTTTCTAACATTGACTTACAGTAGTTAAGTCAAATAACGACACACCTTAAGTACACTATAATAAGCCTTTGTAGTGCGTCATGTAACAACTCTAAGCTCAGTATCTTCACTCCTTTTCTCTTTGGACATTTCCTACACTCTTGTCCACTCTCTCACTTAATAGCTGACCATCACAGTCTACCATTAAAGCCCATAATAGCAGTGGTTGCAGGGTAGGAAAGTTACATATTTTTTGGGGGGCAATTTTTGCCCCCACTGAATGAAATCCAGGGGCATTTTCAAAAAATTGGGGGCACTTTTTGAAACTTGTGAAATAACATTTAACCTTTGTTCTAAATAATAAATATACTTATTTAGGCTTACAGTATATGAGCAATTGTCATCAAATGGCAATAATAAGACTGTTAGGCAGTAGTCTACAGATTCAAAGTGTTTTCTTAGATTTTTTTTTAACAAAAAACAAACAGAAAACATAAATCAGACAATCATATTCAATTTTATTCTTATTTCTTTATGGTTATTTATTGTTATTACATTTTTTAAACAACTATTAACAATTATTAAGTCAACGATGCCTTGATTAAATATACATCAGTCATTGTATGGAATTATTGAGAAAAAATATTTTTGTCGCACCTCAAATATTAAAAAAATGTGAAGGTACAAATTCAGTTCAGAGTTTTTGCTTAGTAAAATATCTTAATTGACTGTCAGTCAGGTATTATTCATTTCCAGCAACCCTCAAATCAAAGAATGAAGATACTTTACGCACAATTTAGGTGTATTTTCCCTTTAACTCACGAGATGCAGGTAGCATGTTTTATACTTAATGTGAATATAATTCATTTAATCTAATTTCCATTATGCAATATGTATACTTTGTTGGCATCTTATTCTGAAAACCGGATGTTCGTCTGAAGAAACCGGATGGTGTCTCACGTTAATCTTTCCGCTAACTTTCAAAGTCCTTCGCTCGCTCCCGATCTGCGCCGTTTACCGTGAATTTCAGCATGTAGGTGCACTACAATTTAAGTGTCTGCTGAGTTGACCGCAGTCTCGCAGTCACAGGTCTGATGAAGAAGCGCTCCATTTATTTATTCGTTTAGAAAGTTCGGGGGCATTTTTTGCCCCTCTCCTAGTGATATCAGGGGCAAAATTATATTTCTTAGGGGCAGTTTTGCCCTTTGCCCTCGTGTATTTCCGACGCTGAGTGGTTGGTGCATTCATTTACGTGCATGTGCTCAAAGCTCATCATATTGTCCGCTCCCCCAGATTCTGGTTCCCCTGTGTGGACTCCTACTCAGAGCTCTGTACGTGGAAGCTGGAGTTCACCGTGGACGCTTCTATGGTGGCCGTGTCGTGCGGCGACCTGGTCGAGACCATCTACACCCATGACATGAGGAAGAAGACTTTCCACTATGTCCTCCCCATCCCCACCGCGGCCCCCAACATCTCCCTGGCAGTGGGGCCCTTTGAAATCCTAGTCGATCCCTACATGCACGAGGTGGGTTTGCAGTGACCAAGTGATGGGTTTAAATGATGATGTGCCTGCATGTAGTTCGGGATGCCAAAAAGGAACCCTATATCACTGTTGTTATGGTCTGTATTGATTATTTCTACATAAGCCAAATGTGTAATGGTGTGATTCCTTTTCTCCAAACATCTGCTTTTACTTTAACGTTAAGCACAGCACCACTTAAACGTTGATGTGTTTGAAGTCGCAGTGAAACAGCAGTCAGAGCATCCAGCTTTGTCTTCTTTAATGTGACACGTTTTTTAGCGGAAGATTTAAGAGAGATTTAATCCACATGCAGCATGATATAGGACTGTTGGTCTCCACATCTGCATCATTCGGTTAGGAGGAGCAGTATGAGGGAGAAATGAACAAATTACATCTCAAACCACATTCTTGGATTAAAGCAAGTTTTTGCTGGCTAATATCCAAACGCACACCTCTTACTAAGATGTAAAACATCATCTCAGCAATGTTTAATCTCGACAGAAAACCTGATGACAAATTGTTAATTGTTATTAACTTCGGGTCTGATGTATGTCCTTGTATTTTCCAGTAATGACCACTAGATGTCCCTGAACACACGGTAGCAGTGTTGAAGATTAACTAAATTCAGTAAAGTAGTGTATGGACACGCTGCCTATGTAATGTGCAATGCACTGGTAGTAAATGCAGCAAGGGAACCCTTTGTCTTTCATTGTGACTAGGTTACATATTAAATAGATGTTTCACATTGTATTCAATGTGTAACAATAACAGTACAGAACAACTGTGAACTTAGTGAACGTAATAACTGCAGATTGTTTTCTGTGAATGTGGCACTACAGCTTTTTACAGAGTTTAACTGTTATTTTTGGAAACGTTTAATACAATTCTCTGTTACTTTGTATTATTTATTTCTTTAACAATCATACACACTTAATTGGCCATTGTACAAGTGTAAAAATAACAATTTCATTTAGTTTTCCTCACAGACATGACTGAGTTATAGGCCAACTGTATAGTTAATGAAAAAAGTTCTTTTAAAAATCAAGAAAGCCTCGCAACCCTGTGAAGCTTTGGCGACTCTTAGTAGGGGTAAGGAGCCCCAGGTTGGGAACCAGAGCAGCAAAGTGGACATCCTGGGTATTCTGTTATGATAGCTGTCATTAAATCAGACACAATACAAGGCATTACAATGACTGTACCAATGTGCTCCACCATGGAGACCCAACAGTTTTGTAAATGGAATACCATGGGGTTTTAACCTTTTAGTCTTTTTCTATAGACATTTTTCACTTTTGATTTGCTTATTCGGACATTTTGGAATACGCCCAAAAAATAAATTCCACATCGTACTTTGTCCCGTCCTCAGGTGACCCACTTCTGCCTGCCGCAGCTGCTGCCGCTGCTCAAACACTCCATGTCGTACCTACATGAGATCTTTGAGTTCTACGAGGAGATTCTGACATGCCGCTACCCTTATGCCTGCTTCAAGACCGTGTTTGTGGACGAGGCCTATGTGCAAGTGTCCTCCTATGCTTCCATGAGCATCTTCAAGTAAGCATGAGATAGACTGGGGGGGCAGGATGGTGTGTCCCCACATGCATGTTTGTGCCAACATGTTTTTTTGTGTGCACGAGACTTTCCCAGCTTCGGAGAAGTCACAGTGTTTTCTGTGAGGACAGTTAAGACATTTTGTCACTGTATTCATCTCATTCTGTCTGAACTTAAAAGTTGTTGGCTTTGTTTTTCAGTACCAACCTGCTCCACAGCGCTATGATCATAGACCAGACCCCGCTGACTCGCCGCTGTCTGGCCCAGGCCTTGGCTCAGCAGTTCTTTGGCTGTTTCATCTCCAGGATGTCATGGTGAGACCCAACACAGTGAGGCTTAAACAGCATTGAAATCATTCATCTAAAAGTATGGCCTTAATTTATCAGAAGTCAGAAGTAGGCTTTTATAAATTGTTTTTCTGATATTGCAATTTAAAATGTGACACAGTGACAAAACACCAATCAAACAAGTCAACTGGGGGAGTACGAGACTTATTCCAACACAATGTTCCTGCCCACACGTTTGCATGCACACGATGGCCTACTTCAGCAAGTTGGTCTTAAATTTGATTCCGCGTGGCATTAAAGAAGTCTAAATAGGTGTTAAATCTAACTTGCCTTAACATTTTTCTTCTTTTATTTGAAACTTCCATACGAACAAAAACAACTGCCTCACAAGAGACAACACTGGAGTTATAAACAAAATATTTAAAACCGTAAAACTAAAATGCTTTCAAAATGGAAGCTTCAAGGTTCCTCACAACAATGAGTTCAAGTGTTGAAAGTGGTGTGAATAAATCGCAGCCTGACTTCGGTAAGTGCAATATAAAAATCACACAAAGTTGTGTTTTAGAGACTTTTCCTGCAGGATTTTCTCATCTTTCATTTCAAAAAGCTGACACAACACTACAGCTCTTCCTGGTTGGGGTGCCCCCTCCTGCTCTGTATTTTCAACCGCCCTCTCCTCCTCACTTCTCTTCATAGACCGTCGTATCGCCCAACCCTACTTTGAAATATTGCTGTCAGAGTTGGTCACCTTGACTCTGCACTGATCTGCTGTGTGCAAGAATCCCTTCTCCTCCACTTTATCTCAAATGTCAACATTTTTGTGGACTTTATTTGGCATATTCTCTTGCTTGGAAACAATCTGAGACCACCTCCGCAAGTGGTCTCGGACCATATGTTGTGGTTCGCGCCAGAGTACGATTACTGCGATCACAACTGCCCAAACGAGCTGCACAAGAGTTTGATTTAGACAAACTCAGTGTTGACTCGTAAAACACGCTCTAGTGCCGCTAGTACCGGGGAGGGGAATGCTTGGGTGTCCTTCCTTTACCTCCTCTCGTCCTCCATCCTCTTCCCCTCCTCGCTGACCTCTAAACACACATCAGATGTGGGGCTTTTGCTTGCTTGTGCTGTTGAGCCGGCTGGTGTCGTGTGAGAGAAGACCTCAGGAAAGTCAGATCTCTTTGATTTTAGCAAAGCGTGGCGCTGCCTGAAAGCAATTAATCAGAGTGGGGGGTTAACTGGGGCCTGTAATTGAAAACAGGCCGAGCTCAGTAGCCCGTCAGACATAAAAGAGAAGGCACAAGAAAACAAGAAACTGCTCTTTTCTAAATCTGCTAAACCGCATTGACAGACAGTGAAGTGGGAATGACCTTTAGTAAACAAGATTACATTTGAATCTCTCCCTGTCTGTCTAATAGAGGATGAGGCAGGTTGTCTTCTGACACTTATCAGTAGTATCTGAAGGCTTTGCTGGCTAATATTCTGTGTTTTGGGGCTTTGTGCAGTTTCCCAAGTCTACTTTTCAAGAAAGGTTTCTTAAATCCTAAAATCAGAATCATGTAATTTATTCATTTAATTTATTACCAAGTAGATTTTCACATGAAATTGGTATTAGTACATAACATAAACACAATGAAATAATAAAAAAATTAAATAAAGAACTATGAATATATGAAAATACAATAAAAATATGAAAGTACAGACCATCCTGCGATGGATCACACCAGTCATAAATCTTCCTACACCTGGGAAAGCACTCAAACCCGTTTCTGTGGTAGTTGCCGCAACAGTAGGTGTCTCCTGGACCACATTTTGCCACGATGACTCAGACAGACTCACAACGCTGTTGCGCCTGGTAAGAATACTAAAAAAAGTCTCTACAATATATCAGAGAGAGAGGTTATTAATAGTCAATCATAATATGATTTAGTGACAGTATTAGGGCCAAGAGTGGATCAAATCTTTACAGGAAAATACTTCCATCCTCTCCATTATGTTGCTTTTTGCGGGTAAACAGATGAAATCATCTTTACTACATATAAGTCCGACTGGATTCCGTTCAACATCGAGTGGTGAAACCACCACGGTTGAATCAGCATATTCTGTCTCTCTTTCTTTTCTTTCTTCGTTTTTTTACAAGCTAATAAATCCAGGCTGATACATTATGAGAGTCGTGTCTGCCATGCCAAGTTTCTTCCTAGGAAAAACCACACGGGTAACATTCACAATTACCCAGTGATGAAGTGTGGCCTTTAAATAAAAGGGTGTCTACTTTGAAAGAGCTCAAAGCAGGTTTGCTCTCAGTCTCAAGGTGTCTCAAAACTGCTTATTCCCATTTATTCTGGCCCGATTGTGCAGTAGCTTCACACTTCTTGCTAGCCATACGTCACATGCTAAGAAGAGGAACCTTTAAGTCTCGAGTGATTGCCGGTCTGAAGTCAATTCACTTAAAAATTGTTGATATAAACGGCACTTCGATTGCTGCTATTGCTTCTGAATAATTCCATTCAAAGGTTGGACGTACACCATGAAGGGAACTAAAGCCACCCTGATGAATTGATTGTTATTTTTTAAATGATTTGTATTGTGTAAGCTGTGACTGCAGTGACTTGATGTGTTGTTACCTCTGAAGGGCTGATGAGTGGGTGTTGAAAGGAATCTCAGGCTACATCTATGGCCTCTACCTGAAGAAGACCTTTGGAGTCAATGAGTACCGCCACTGGATCAAAGAGGTAACAGCTTTTCTGTCAACTGTCATAACTCTTCTTACAAGGTCTCTCCAGGGAATTGGTCCGCAGAGGCGGTAATAGAAGCCCAACTCCTGCAGTGCAGCAGTGAGGTTTTGTTTCCTAACTATTAGTCCTTACTTATGTAATCGATCGATCGATCGATCACCTGCTAAATTGAATCTATCCTGATGCATCTCGTCTTGTTATCAATTTAGTTGCTCTAAAGGGTTGCCTTACTCATTAAATATGGTACCTTTGATGTGTGATGTAGCGCCACTGCTCGTTTAAAGGGACAGTGTGTAGGATTTGGTGGCATCCAGCGGTGCAACCAGCTGACTCGCCTCCCTCACAGGCCGTCCTTACCATGATAACACTCCTTTAGCAGCAGATGGTGGCCGAACCTCAGTTGTGCACTCTGCAGCTCACGTTACCGCAGTTTTACAAGCGTGTCTGAGAACTACGGTGGCCTTCAGGTAACATTAAAAATGCAAAAGGCTCTCTCCAGAGCCAGTGTTTGGTTTGTTCGTTCTACTGTGGAAACATGGCGGTGTAAAGGCATGGTCATATATTTGCAAACTTAACATATGCCTAACGTTCACTATTTTTTGCAAGTGAATGTTTGAAAAAAACTCAGATTCGAATCTTCTCATGTTTGCATTCATATCAAGTTCAACTTTGGTAAACTTTCAGCACCAATATCACCGATGCTCACTCGCCTGCATTAGCGAGGACTCATTTTAAACGAATGAAAACACAACAATTCTTAGTTTCAGTTGATTATAATGAAATAATAGTTATGAACACTATATTCCATATCTGCCAATAGATCCCCCAAAATTCTACACACTGGTCCTTTTAATAAGCAAAATATTTCATGATGTATGATGGCAGATAAAAAACTGAATTTAAATGACTGAATTCTGTAAGTGTTAAGAAATGTTATTTCGTTGTTTACCAGGAGTTGGACAAGATTGTGGAATATGAACTAAAGATGGGAGGAGTTCTGTTGCACCCAACCTTCAGTGGAGGCAAAGAGAAGGACAAGTAACACATTCCATTTCAATTTGAATCCCTATGCATCAATTACAGTCATTATATATAAGTAAGAAGTCATTTTGTGGATCATAATTACATAACACGCTGACCAAACTTTTTTTCTCTTTAGCCCAACTCCCCACCTTCACTTCTCCATCAAGCACCCCCATACTTTGTCCTGGGAGTACTACAAGATGTTCCAGTGTAAGGCCCACCTGGTGATGAGGCTGATAGAAAACAGGATCAGCATGGAGTTCATGTTGCAGGTGAGACACAACTGGCATTTTATTGTTGTCTGCCTCCGTAATTGTCTAAGAAAATTTTGCTGCTGCCTCGGTCCACAGCAGTACAATGTTTTGCTCCTGTGTCATAACTAGCTCATAACATGCTTCTCCAAACTGCCTACTGTAATCTACTGTGTGGATAAGTACCTTGTACAACCCCACTTCAAAACATCCAAACTATCTCTTTGACTTCAGAACAAAAACTTGTTACGTCTTCATATTGAATTCTTGGTTTTCTGCTGTGCTCCTGTAGGTTTTCAACAAGCTCCTGAGCCTGGCGAGCACAGCCTCGTCCCAGAAGTACCAGAGTCACATGTGGAGCCAGATGCTTCTGTCTACTCACGCCTTTCTCAAATCCATCTCCAACGTGTCAGGCAAGGACATCGGCCCCCTCATCAAACAATGGGTGTATCCTTTATCTGTCGTGGACTTATAGTGATGATGTTCAATGAGCCTGTTGCATTGTATGGCAGTCGGAAGCGTTCGAGGTTAAATGCTTAGTCATGCCAGACCTTAAATCAGAGGTAGCCAACACGGTGCCCGCGGGCACCTGGTCGCCCGCAGGGACCATGCGAGTCGCCCGCAACACATGTTCTAAAAATAGCACTAGGTCCCCATGGAGCTCCGTCCATGAACGCCAAAAACGCTTGCATTCATGTCGATTTTAAAAGGAAGAGGCCGCCGCACCGCACTAGGTTTTCAGGTTCCGAATGACGGGCGCTTCCTGTTGGCACCGGACGCACCGCCCCCGCCGCGATCGCACACCATCGTCAGGTCCGTCAGTCCTCGGAACAAGCCGCGGGGCAACAACTCGTGGGTGGCGGGGGTAGAGGCGAGGCAACGCAGTACGATCGAAAAGGCCCAGACTAGAGGTTTGAACGCAGGCGACCAAAGACGCTCGCGCGCCTCGGAGGGTTGGATCCCCCCCTCAGCTGTAGACGAGACTTTTTACTAGTTTCTTCGTGGAGAAAAAGGTACCCAAAAAAAAGCTGGTGACTACAGACTACAGGCCGGCATGCAGGCTTCATTGCGCAATGCAAAATTGACCCAGATTTCCCAAAATGTGGTGATTAGTAATAATGTAATAGGATTCATTTAAACATGTGAAAGAGTTGATTTTTTTTATCTTACATAACTGATAATTTGTATAAACATGGGACAGAGTTCATGATTTGTTCAAAAATGTTACGAAGGTAGTGGTTAGTACAAATGAGACATTATGTGAAGATATGACAGTTAATGATTTCCTAAATTTTTTTAAAAGTGATCATTTTTACAAAAATATAACGGGTGCGATTTTGAACAAAATACACAATCATTGTTAATATTTATTGTGAGGAATAATTAACATTGACATGTGATCAAACAGTCTCTTCACATATATTATTATTGTTAAAAGGTGATCTGTGCAACTTTGTTATTCATGAAGTTTGTATCAAACAAGTAGCCCTTCGTACTGCTCAGTACCCTTGAAGTAGCTCTCAGTTTCAAAAAGGTTGGTGACCCCTGCCTTAAATCATCTTTCCAAATAAAACACTTGGTAGGTTTGACGCCTTTCATAAGAAATGGAAACACCTGTATGAAATTATACTAAAAGTTACGCTTAAAACAAATCCCCACACAAGTTCATCATTTGCTCTTGAATTGAAAATAAACTTCCTACAGCTTCATAGAGTATCACTGCAGTATTATCAGAACATGTAATCTGCTGAATGTTCTGTCACCTGGTTCATTTTTCAGGCTCTCCTTGGTTAACTTTAACTCTTTGTACTCAGAGATCAAAGTTCTGTGGTGAAATTCTTTGGCAGCTTTGCCTTCAATAGGAAGAGGAACGTGCTCGAGCTGGAGATCCGACAGGACTACACGTCGTCTGGGACTCAGAAATATGTGGTGAGCGTTGAGATACATGTGGAAGGAATATGTGTTGTCTGTGTCGAGAGCAACTTAAAGTCCATTTGTAAAAGATTCCAATTAAAATCAAGGTCTACTGCTGGCCACAAACCTAGTCTGAAAGCTTGCTGACGCGATTAATCAATGAATGCATTAGTTATTTTTTTACAGTGTGTATAAAAGAAAATGGAATTCCTCTCTGTAATCTTCTATGCCAGACGTTGCTGTTCCTTCTGAAACAGGCTTGTCATGTTTGAACAGTCGATCTTTCCCCACCAAAAAAAACAAAAAGCCATGACTTAAACGGATCAATGAATCTAGCGTGTCATGTTACAGATGTCTGTAAGGCACTAGAACTGGGGTGTCAAACTCAAATACACAGTGGGCCGAAATTAAAAAAATTGCTACAAGTCAAGGGCCAGACGGGTTCAACGTTTATTGAAAACTTATTGAAAGAACCTTAGTGCACATATTGAACCTGGAACTAACAAGGCCTATAGAGTATTGCCTATAAAACAACATTAATTATGAAATAAATGAAATAAAAATGATACATAATACATAAATAAATAAAAATAAAAGTAATAAAATCAGTTTCATTAATTGCTTATGGCTCTATCTGCAGTTTTTCCAGAGTAATTTCAAGTGAAAACATTTTCTACAGGCAAACAGCCAAAAATAATTTACTTCTAAGAAAAATCAAATGTCCTGTAGTAGCAAGAGAAAAAAAATGCAAAAATGAAACTGCATTAAAAACTGAAAATGCGTCAAAGCACCGTTTGCTGCTCTGTGATGCTCACTGGTCTGAGCCAGACACTTCGTGTCTCATCTTGGATACAAGTTCATTAATGTCTGGGGTCAGGCTCTGAGCTGAGGAAATCCTCAGGATTGAGTGAAGGTGCGCATCAGTAAGACGTGTCCTGTGTGAAGTTTTGTTTATCTTCATCAAAGAGAATAGTTGTTCACACAAGTATGTGCTGCCAAACATAGAGAGCGTTTGAGCAGCCTGGGAGCGCAGCTGGGGCATTGTGTCGGGGATGAAACGTGGAAACTCTGCAGCGCCCACAGACTCATATTTTGCCTTCAGTGTGTCATTAGATTGGAGCTCAATCAGCTCCATTTGGAGGTTTGATGGTGCATTTTCCACGTCAGCTGCAAATGGATTACTGAGCAGTTCAAACCTGCTTTTTTGGGCTTCAAAATCCGCAAATCGCCGTGTGAAGTCAGCACCAAGTATGCCGAGTTTTTCAGCAAACTGTGTAGTTGGGAAGGCAGCGACCTGCTCTTTCATTGTTTGGCAGTGCGGAAAATGGCTCAAGTTTTCTTGCAGCATCTGCGTCTCCCACAGGCGCAGCTTGGTTTTAAAAGCCCTTACTGTAGCGTACATGTCAGTGATGACACGGCCCCGCCCCTGAAGCTGCAGGTTGAGCGCATTCAGGTGGCTCGCGATGTCACACAGAAACGCCACTTCACACAGAAACATTTTATTTTGGAGCTCTGTTGTGCCTTTCCCTTTGCTTTCCATGAACTCACAGATCTACTCACGCAACTGGAAAAATCTTTCCAGCACCTTTCCCTGGCTTAGCCATCGCTCCTCTGTGTGATAGGGCAAGTCACCATATTCTGTACTTAACTCCTCCAGAAAAGACTTGAACTGGCGGTGATTTAAACCTTTGGCTCTGATAAATTTAACCGCTAATGTTATGATGCTCATCACATGTTCCATTTTCAAGGCTATGCCACACAACGACTCCTGGTGTATGATGCAGTGATAAGCTGTCAACTCACTTGTGACGTTTTCCTCCTTCATCTTTTCTCGGATCCTCCCCACCAATCCACTCTTTTGACCGCACATCGCAGGCGCTCCATCTGTTGTCAGTCCCACAAGTATATCCCACGGCAGCCCCATTTTATCTACACATCTGGACACCTCTTCAAAGAGATCTTTCCTCGTAGTTCTCCCATGCATTGGGTGTAATCCCAAAAACTCTTCTGTTACGCACAGGCTTGAGTCCACTCCACGGATGAAAATTGACAGCTGGGCAGTATCAGAAGTGTCGGTGCTCTCATCCGCAGCAAGGGAGTATGCGATGAAATCTTTTCCCTTTCCCACAAGCTGTTGTTGGAGCAAGGTGACGCACATGGTCAGCAACGGTGTTTCGGTTTAGGCTCACATTTAAAAATGCTTGCCTTTTTTCTGGGCACACGGCGTCGCAAACTTTAATCATGCAGTTTTTGACAAATTCCCCCTCGGTAAAGGGCCGGGCTGATTTTGCAACCTCTGCTGCCACAATAAAACTGGCCTTAACAGCAGCCTCGCTTTGTGATTTGGCTTTAGTGAACATAGCCTGCTGTGACACCAGACTTCTTTTCAACTCCTCTACCTTCTGTAGCCTTTGTGTCGTGTCCAGATGCTTGTATCTGTCTTGGTGCTTCGTTTCATAGTGTCTTCTTATGTTGTATTCTTTCATTACAGCCACAATGTCTCCGCACAGAAGACACACAGCTTTGCCCTTTACATCCGCGAACATATAGTGTGCCTCCTACCTGTCTTGAAAACTCCTGTTTTGAAATTCCACCTTTCATTTAGCCATTTTTTGGGGCGAGGGATAGTTGAAAGTTGACACAAGTGGTATGTAATACAGACTGTGAGGCGCGCGTTCGCGGGCCTGCGATTGACGTGCCGACACACGGGCAGTGCATTGTGGGATTTGTAGTATTATGGTGGTGCGTGCGATATACCGGCGGGCCAGCTCTAATAGTAAATAGATTTTATCTTGCGGGCCAAAGATAATTCATTCACGGGCCGGATGTGGCCCGCGGGCCTTGAGTTTGACACATGTGCACTAGCAGTACCATCATATTTGCATAATTTATTATTACTTTGGCCGTCAAATATTCAGATGTGTATATATCCCTGCAGGGTCCCATCAAAGTGACGGTGCAGGAGCTGGATGGATCCTTCAACCATACGCTGCAGATCGAGGAGAACAGCCTCAAACATGACATCCCCTGTCACTCCAAGAGCAGACGGTGCCTACCACAGCTCAACACATGCTTCATTCTCTCATGATTAGTGAATATTGTATATGACATAGTTTTTTTTTTTTTTATATATATATATATATAGATAGTGCTGTTCAAAGAGATAAAATAAAGAAAAAAGAATGTGTCCCGTGTTGATCTTGTATTTTTACTGTTGTCTAATCACTGATCGTTCTGTTGGTTTCCTCTTCCAGAAACAAGAAAAAGAAGATCCCTCTGATGAATGGAGAGGAAGTTGACATGGATTTATCGGCCATGGAGTAAGACGTCACTGTGTGACATTTTATCTATGAATTTAGTTATTGTCCTGTCCCTGTATGAATATTAGGTGTATTACGTGAAGGTAGATGTACCTGCGTTAGTTGAGGTACTTCACTTTAACTTGAACTTGTTCCGTCTGCAGTGCGGACTCTCCTCTCCTGTGGATCCGCATCGACCCAGACATGTCCATTCTGAGGAAGGTGGAGTTTGAGCAGGCCGACTTCATGTGGCAGTATCAGCTGCGCTATGAGAGGGATGTAGTTGCACAGGTGGGATAATGGCACGAGTGCAGCTACAGTACATCTAGCTGGACCATGCTACAGCTGCAGTTTGTTCAGTTTTTTTACCCACAGCTAAAGTCGGGATGGGTGCCCATAGCCGTCTCTATTTTGGATCTGGGTCCCGGTTGGCAAAGTACCCGGAGTCACTAAGTTGTTCCAATAATAAACAATAATTTAATCTCTCCTCACTCACTTTTATTAGCCAAAAGCCAATGAAAACATGTTGGTAACCACTTCTCATTATTTTCTGCTGTCATGGTTTTAAGTTACTACGAGGAGCTTTTAACGGGTTATGAAACACTTCTGTCCACAGGGGACTGCCAACATCAACACAAAATGAATATTCCTTACAGGAACTTTAAAGTTTTATTGACATTTCATACTTCTTTTTTTCTGCAGCTCATTTCATTTTCAGTTTTTAGCTGCTACTATAAACTGGAGTGAATCAGCTTTCTCAGCCGACAAAAGCTGATTAGACTTTAGAAGGAGTTATTGTAGCCTTTAGTTACTTGCTAATGTTGAAAGGTTAACATTATAAGATTGATAAGAGACTTGAAAGGATTTTGATCATTTTCTTTGATGGAGTTTGATGTTCATCAGGTGAGCATGTGCCTTATCTCTCTGCTAGGAGGAGTCCATCTCAGCATTGGAAAAGTTCCCCACTCCTGCCTCCAGACTGGCTCTGACAGACATCCTAGAGCAGGAACAGTGCTTCTACAAAGTCCGCATGCAGGCCTGCTTCTGTTTGGCCAAGGTATGTGTCAGTCAGTGTGTATGTGTGCGTTTTGTATTGCAGCAACATAATCAAAAACGTGGGTCACATACTCACTGTATCAATTATACGCTATGTAGAGCACAACTGATTGGGTTTAAGATTCTCCTCTGACTTGCTACAGAGGGCTCTGTTTGGTGAGTATGTGGGTGCAGTTTAAGGGGACTGCTTCTGTTGAGCCTTCTTGTTATTGAGAGGCTCCCCACCTGATGACCCTGTAGGCTCCAAACACTCACGCACAACTTCATATTGAAACCTTAATCTTTTCTTTGATAGACAGGTCAAGGGACATGTTTCATGAAAGGTTTCTCTGTACTGAATAGTTGGAAGCGCCAAAGTTTAATTTGTGACGTTGACACTTTAGAATTGTAAATTCACATTTGAATGCTGCGCAGTTTTTAAAAAAAGTTTGACTTGGACCACAGCCACCGATTAGTTGCCTAAGATTTCTTTCAACTATTTGTTGTTTTTCATGCTAAAACACTTATTTCACAGAAATGTTTCTGGTCAATACAAGATTCAAAGTGGTGCTTTTGTGTGACACTTTGTGGAGACGCTCAGTTTTACTAAGCTATCAGGCGAAAAAATCGTTTAAGTGTCAGTCGACTAAGAAATTTCTTTGGTCGAGGAAAGCCTTAGATTTCTTTTGAGGAACATGTCATTTTTATTGGAAGATAACAGATCAGCTCTCTTTCATTTATTATTTTGTTAAAATGATTTTATATTGTGCTTAATATTGTGTAAAGAGCTACAGTATGAGAACAACATGTAGCCTCCCAGCCAGCAATGCCACCCACCGGTTTAACTCTCGCTGCTCGGTTGACTGAATAATCCTATTCTGTGGCTGCAGGAAATCCTCCTTTCTCTGGATTTGGTCTATTCCAGCTTTAACCCCACTGGATTTCCGCCATTCGTGTTCCACCTGAACCAATATTTTCACAACATGATAAACTGAGAGGAGGTTGAAATGGCAGCACTTCACCTCTTTCATTATGCTGCTGTGTTTGGCATAAGAACCCCCAACAGACTCCCATCGTAATGGCCTTTGGTATATACTGCACACAAGCTCGCACACACAGACTTACATACCCGCACTGACCACAAAGAGAATTATGACTGACCTCAGATGGACTTGGCTGCATTATGGTTGGTTGGGATGGCATTTACTTGCTTGTTATTGGTAGAACATGTGGGAAGAAAGAAGGAACACTGTGTGTGTGTTTGTGTCTCTATGTGTGTGTTTGTGGGGGGGGTCGGGTGGCTTTGTAAAAACTGACAAATGCCCGTTAAAAACTCTTCGACACACAAAAAAACACAGATGTGTCCGTGAATGTGTGCACACACTTCATACAAAAACATTCCGGCGTGCATACCCCCCCTTTATTTACTTTACCAAATGACAACATCCTGTGTCAGTGACCTGTAGTCCTATATTACCACATTAACATAAATTCCCCAATATCCTGTTGGAACCCAAAGACCACTGGAGCCGCTGGTCTTCGTGCCTGTGGAAACCTCGTGTGCAGCACGTGTGTAAATTTGTCTTTTACTTTGTAGTTCAGCTCTCACCACAGGAACGGACAGTGAGGACATTGTTATACAGTTTACAACGTACTTGACTTGTCATTAGTGCGCCGTTGCAATATTTCCCAAATAACTACCACAGCTCTTGAGAGAGCAGCTTATACAACCGTTTACATTTTACTTTCCACAAGCTTCTCAGAAAATGTTAAATTTGGCTATTTTACTTGGTTGCTGTCCTCCACATGTGGCAGTTTGAACAGAGCTGAGCTGAAGTAATTGACTAAAGTAGAATTGTGTTCTTCTCTTCTCTCGTGTGTGCATGGAAACCTTGCAGATAGCCAATGCCATGGTGAGCACGTGGCAGGGTCCGCCGGCCATGAAGTCCCTGTTTACCCGAATG
Source organism: Anarrhichthys ocellatus (assembly GCF_004355925.1). NCBI lineage: Eukaryota > Metazoa > Chordata > Actinopteri > Perciformes > Anarhichadidae > Anarrhichthys > Anarrhichthys ocellatus. The sequence goes on along the minus strand of NW_022280218.1, from coordinate 6,739 downwards.
TTCTGCTGTAAGAGCTGCCCCAACATCGTCAAGACCAACCACTTCCTCAGCTTCCAGAGTTACTTCCTGCAAAAGGTACCGTCGAACAACCGTCAAACTATTCTTTTACTACTATTTCACTGCTGAAAAATCAACTTAACATATTTTGGCCACAATTCCTCGACCTACAAGGACACGTGCTCCACTGAAGCACATTGTTAAATCAAGCTTTTTGTGTTTCTCCATCTTTTCTGTCTTGTCTTTGTTTTCCATGTCAGACGATGCCCGTTGCCATGGCGTTGCTTAGAGACGTCCAGAACCTCTGTCCCAAAGATGTCCTCAACTTCATCCTCGATCTCATCAAGTATAACGACAACAGGAAAAACAAAGTAAAGCCACACAAACTTTCATTCCAACAAAATAACTCTAACAGTCGAGATGAAATGAACCCTGTCCCTGGTCACGTTGAATCACAAAGAATGCTGAACGAAAAGTACAAAACAAATCCATTTCTGTGTATGTATATATGAAAATCCAATGATCTTTTCTTCCAGCAAAACTAAATATGATGTGTTTTTACATAAGCTAGTACCAACCAATAATATCATGACATCCATTCCTCAAACAATCTGCAACTTCTAGTGACAATGGAGGAGGTCTTATTATAGGTCCAATCAAATAGAAAGAATTTGATTTGAATCCCTCTTGTAACTACACCGCTCAAATATTCTGTTTCACTGGGGAATATGTCACAATGCAGAAGCTAAAGATACACTTTCACTGGGACTTTAAAGGGCCAGTGTGAAACAGTTTGAGGGATCCATTAGCAGAAATGGAATATGATATTCATAGCTATGTTTAACCGTTGTGTTTGCGTTAGAATAAGCCCTTCATATCTGCATAGGGAGTGCAAAACCTTGGTACTACAAGTTGCCGTCTGACATCCTCCTAAAGTAGTGTTATTATGGTAAGGATGGCCTCAGAGCGAGCCCAACAGCGCCACTACGGTTTTGCAGTCAGGGGGGGCTCACGTTACCGTAGTCTTGGACGGGTAGGAGTGAGCGGAAAGGTATTCAGTTGGTTGCAATCTGCAACCACACCACTGTATGCCACCAAATCCTTCACAATGTCCCTTTAAAGATGTAATCAATCATGGCCGACAGCCAAAAGCTAGCAAATACACACAGTATTTATCATTTATAAGTAATTGAGTGGCATCGTAAACAAATGGTTTAAAACGTTCTTTAAAAAAAACCTAAAACCGTAGCATATTTACAGATGCTGACAGTAAATCGTCAGCCCCAGTGATCATCAACACCTTCTTCTGTCTGTCTCCAGTTTTCAGATAACTTCTACCGTGCTGAGCTGATAGAAGCTCTGACCAACTCCCTGACCCCAGCCATCAGCATCACCAACGAGGTGCGCACTGTGGACAATTTGAACGGTGACGTCCGTCTCATCTTGGAGGAGATCACTCGATTCCTCAACATGGAGAAACTGCTGCCGAGCTTCAGAAACACCATCACTGTCAGGTTAAGAGCGCTGTGTGTGTGTTTGTTTGTTTGTTTGTGTTTCGCGTGTGATCCCCTGAAACACACTAGTTTCAGTTGTTAAAATATTACTTCCTGTTGCTGTAAACCAAGTATCGGACCAGGTGTGCACTGGGATCTTATCTCCACAAGCAGCCACCAATTATTTTAGGGAGTTAGGATAAAGTGTCCTGCCATGGATTCTGCCTCAATAATTGGACAACAAAATGAGGAACAACATTTTTCCAGGGTACGATAATTGTTTTGGAAAACACCAAAGTATTTGTAATTAATCTTATTCTTAAGTTAAGCCTTTTCTTAAAACGTCAGAAAATACAAATGAAGATTGGTCTTCTATATACTACAAGTAATATAGTGTTGCATGCAGTGATATGTGAAAGAGTAGATTTATGGGACTACAGAAGAACGAAAGAACATGCTTATGTTTGTATTTATGTTAAGATGGACGTTATCTGTCGATTAAAATATGAGACAAAATATATCATTTGTCTTCAGTTGACAAAGTTTCCATGCTTATAAACATTCCTTAATGATTAAAAAAATCATTTGATCTTTGGCATGTTAATCCCCTTGTTTATTGTACATCAGCTCAGTTTGTAGTTGTCATATTTTTTTGTCAGGCACCTGAAGGCAGCACAGCTTTAACTTAAAAGTAGACTAAGTTTTAGATTCTGCACAACGCATATCCATCTGCTGCTGTCAGTTAACATACCAAATTAAGGACATAGAAGTTAAAGCTTGTTGGAAAGAAAGGCATAGGCTAATAGAAGAGGCGTATTGCCTTCTATTAGCCATGTTTTTGCATATATTTCACACACCTGTTCCCCTCCTCTTCCCTCTCTGTAGCTGTCTGAGTGCGATCCGCCAGCTTCAGAAGAATGGTCATATCCCCAGTGACGCGTCACTCTTCAAGTCCTACGCCGAGTACGGACACTTTGTAGACGTTCGCGTTGCTGCACTGGAGGCTCTGGTGGACTATACTAGAGGTAGGACATTTATCACAAGTGTGCTATGATCAGAAATGAAGACATATTTGAGTGTTTGTTATTTTGACACCTTCGGGACTAGGAGGATGTTTGTCAGCGTGTCATATTCTTGTATCTAGGTTTGTTGTGTTCGCTCATTTGTCTTTTTTTTGTTGCCCCGTAGTTGAAAGAAGCTCAGTGGAGCTGCAGTGGCTGCTCAACATGGTCCAGAATGACCCCACTCATTATGTCAGGTCAGCTCACACGCGTGCTCTCGTTTAACACACATTCATGAAGTTACTCATTGAATGTTTGTATGTCATTGAATGTTGTCTTCCCAAAAGTGTGTTGTCTATTCTGTTGCACATTATGCTATTATGTGAAACGGCAATGCAGCTAGAATATTAATTGCTAATAGTCTGACAGCTGTAGATATGGGGAATTCAGATGTTTGTGATTTTGTCACACTTACTTAGTCACATTTTTCATAGAATTTACAAAAGAAAACAGTCTTTGTCATCAAAAATCCTAATGAGTTGAGTGTAAAAGTAAACGAATGTCACTAACTTCCAAATATCATCTCTAATCATGGATTCTTTTTTTTTAATCGGCCCCATCAGAGGCCTTAATTGATAAGTTCACACCTTTTTCAAGTCTATCTTAATACAATAATTACATACCCATATGTAGACTACCTGAAGCGATTTCCCTTTAAGTAAGGGGTGACAATGCACGGATGACCTTTAACTTTCGGCTGAAGATGATATGAGGCTCTGACAGTCTGAGGTGGACGGATCACACCTCTGCTGCGGCTCAGTTCGAGACAGAAATCTCTTTAGGGACGTCTTTGTGGCAGCAACCAGTATACTTCCTCTGCTGTTAAAGACGGCTGTAGTTAATGCTGAAGGACTGACGAACAGCCAGCATGGATTTTCATTTTCATGTGTGCGTTTCTTGTTTGTTGTCCAATCAGACATAAGATCCTGGGTATGCTCTGTAAGAATCCACCTTTCACCAAGACAACAGACTCAGCTCTGTGTAATGAAGCGCTGGTCGACCAGCTCTGGAAACTCATGAACTCAGGTGAGACACACACACACACACACACATCTGCACTCTTTATGAAATGACAGGATGTAAAGTCCTCATGACATCGTGTTGTCATTCAGTCAGTCAAGCTGCCCTCCTTTTTAAAGGGATAGTTTGCAGGTTCCTTGTCAGTCTGCTTTAACTTTCCGCCAGACGGCCCTTTCCAACGGGGAGGCAGTTGTATCCGTCTATGCTCGCCAAAGCTACCAGACTCCATTGAAACAAACCAGTACTTTTTCTTCCCAGAACACAGGGGTTTGCTGGCCGTCACTGTACTACTGTATGTGTAGTTTATCAATCTGATTTGAGGAGCTTCTCACTGGATGCGACCCAACATCGCTCACGTCATTGTTGATCAGATGCAGGTGACCGTGTGTCAGGAATGTGGTGAACAAAGCTGTACCATGCTGAAGAGAGGTTTTGCTAGCCTGCCACTGCAAACAAATAAGGCACTTCCTGTCTGTTTCCATCTTTCCCTGTTCCTGCCAAATTCACAACCTACTGGTGCCGGGAAGACCCCTTCCAGATTTAGCTGCGTTACGGACTTTATTTCAAGCACATTTTCTAAGAACTTCTGAAGCTTAAACCTCTTAAGCCCGACTCAGTAACCAGGCAGGAAGTTGAGTCCTGCATGGTTCTTGTTTTTCACTGCCAGAGATCAACGAAAACTAATTTGCTTCCCCTCTGCTTTACTAAACATACTGTTGTCCGAGTTCAGGGACCTCGTTGTTTTGTTTCTCTGTGTTGTTCGATAAACAGAGAGAAGCCCTTGCATTACTACAGCATCCATTCCAACCAGAGCGCTTTTACAGTAATGATATAAACAACCATGCTACATCTGTTATCATCTCATTTATAACAAAAGAGGTGATAACAGACGGCTTTCTGTCGTTCAGATGGACAAAGGCAGAGATAAAGTGGTTTCCCTTTCCACATGTGTACTGCTGGACAGACTTCTGTCAGACTGCTATGCTGCTGTTGCACAACTCACTGACACCGTTTGAAAGTTCTCTGTAATCCTCTATAATGGATCCCAAGAGGTTCTGAGTGAACTCTAAATGAATGACTTGTGTGTCTCATTCAGCTTGTTTCCAGACCTTTGCTTTTCTCTGTTCTAGAAGAGGAAACAGGACAAATCTAGCTACAGTTCATCATGTGGTAGAAAGTGGAGTTGTTGGGAACAGCTGCACAGTTTTGCCTCATTTCCAGTTCCACTTGCTTACGTCCATATACTTTGCCGTACATTCACTCCCAGCCACGTGTATTGTGCATGTGCTGGTGTGATTTTAATTTATTCTGTAAAATGTAGAAAACAAACTGAAAGATGCCTTTCACAAGTTTCCAAAGCCGAAGGTGACGTCTTTAATTACCGTAGCTTGTTTTGTGCGAGCAATAGTCCAAAACACAAAGATATTCCTTTTACTATTATATAAAACAGGGTCGATGGTACACTTCCTTTATTTTAGCTTTTTACTGGAACACTGCTGCTTTGTCCTGAATGCATGTTATAAAAGTATCTTACTGCTACCTTCGGAAGTGGCTTAAACTTTCATTCTTCACCAGGGGGCGACTCCTCTGGTTGTATAGAAGTCTATGAGAAAATAGCTCTAATTCTCACTTGATTTATTACCTCAGTAAACATTGTAAACATGAGTTTATGGTCTCAATCTCTAGTTTCAAGTCTTCTTCAATACAGCATGATGTTCATTTGGTAAATGATGGTCCATTTACAGTCAAATAGACCATAAAGCAGGGTATGCTTTAGGGCGGGCGTTGAGCGGTCTCTGGTAGTTGTCAGCGTTTTCGTCTGACAACTTTAACCCGTTCACAGTGTGTTTAACCTAACCTAAAAATGTCTTCAGCATTCGGTTGTACTTCGCTCCACCCTCTCGTATTCTTTATGGTTTCAAAAACAAGATGACTACGGCAAAAATACGCCCATGGCTACAATGTTGAACTCGAGCCTTAAAAACCATAGTCCACAAACCAATGGGTGACATCACGGTGACAATGTCCACTTCTCATAAACAGTCTATGGTTACAATATAAGAGGTCCACATGCCAGGTAGGGGTGGGGGAAAAAATCGATACAGCATAGTATCGCGATATTTTGCGTGCCGATATTGTATCGATACACAGACGCCAAGCATCGATCTTTTATTATATAAACTATTTTTTTTTAAAAATTAAAATTTTAAATTTACTAGAAATCAATTGCTTTTTAAGTCCACTAGATGGTGCTGAGTTGTTGTCTGGTGAGGTCAGCAAAGGTCCCGGGTCAGCGTGATTGGTAGGAAGTTGGTCAAAACAAAGATAGAGACATCTGGCCTCACAACTGCCAACAGTAGCCAGGCTCATGGAGAGAGTGCAGCGCATAACTGTCTCTCTGCCCTTGACGTCCACGCATTGCAAGTTATACTTATATAAGTTATAGTTCATATACTGAGTCCACACGTTTGCATTTAGTTAAGTTGGACTATGTAGTAATACATTCAGTTTGTCAGGTTCATGCAACATTTATGACATTGTTGGTCAGTCTGTCTGCTTGACAGTCCTATTTTGCTGCAATAAAAATGATTGAAGTGAGATGAACAGACTGAAAACTTTATCTTATTAGATAAAACATGTTGACACAGTTTTCCTTTGGGGACATCATTTGAAGTTGAAAAAAGTAATAAATCTCAATATAGGCCTATGTTATCGCAATACTCAGAATATCGCAGTATTGTGATAATATCATATCGCGGGACCTCTGGTGATTCCCACCCCTAATGCCAGGTCCCTGTAAAGATGTTCTTCTTGCAGCACTTGAGTGTTTTTTTTTCCTAAATTAGTAGTATTATCATGTCATAGTCGCAGCTATTTGGTGGGGTTGTTGTTGGCTCCACTGTCCTCCTTGTTCATTGTCATCAAAGGGATCTCAGACAGCTCCTATTGTTACGAGCTAACCACCGTCTGTATCTGGAGCAGTTGAAAGTAGCACCTTCTCCATAGAGGTGATATCACTTCAGTGTTTCGTATCCAATATTCAGCTTCCTGTGTTTTTCCTTCATTATTATCTGGTCGAAGGTTAAGGTCTACTTTTTGGTGATGTACCTCCGCCATGTACGCACACGGCTCTGCCCTGTATTGTGTCCTCGGGTTTCATTATTTTTC